>NW_026943825.1:6757301-7057301 GCF_035594765.1 Anolis carolinensis
AGGCCAATAATAATAATAATAGCAGCTGGGGGCTCCATTAATAATAATGGAGACCCCAGTGGCGCAGCATATTAAAGCGCTGAGCTGCTGAACTTGCGGACCGAAAGGTCGCAGGTTGGAATCCGGGGAGGGGAGTGAGCACCTGCTGTTAACCCAAGCTTCTGCCAAGCGAGCTGTTCAAAAGCATGCAAATGTGGGTAGATCAATAGGTACTGCTCTGGCAGGAAGGTAACAGCGCTCCATGCAGGCATGCCGGCCTCATGACCTAGGAGGTGTCTACAGACAACACTGGCTCTTCGGCTTAGGAATGGAGATGAGCACCAACCCCGGGGGTTGTCAGGGATAAAAACTTTACCTGTACCTAATAAAACTTTATTTGTATATCTCTCTCTCTCTGCCCAAAGGAACTCAGGGCGGTTTCCTACATAGGTAAAGCATTCAATTACCAACACAAAAACATCAACATAATATTCTACTTTACCATATCATGAACGATGTAGTAACCTGATATTAATATTGAAATACAATAATTATTGTATTTATTTATTTATTTATTTATTTATTTAATACATTTATATCCCATCCTTCTCACACCAAAGGGGACTCAGAGCAGCTTACAAATTATTTACATACAATATTATATTATTAGTATAGTACTAATAAATTATTATTAGCATAGTACTGGCAATAAATTACCATATTGTACTATATTTATATATTGTAATATTATTAATAATATTACATGTAACATATAATACATAATTAATATTATTATATTATATTAGTATTATATTTCAATATTAAGAAATACAAGAACCCAACCATATTAAAGCACCTATGCTGTTAAGGCTTTTTGAGTCTCTTTCTTTAGAAAGAAAAAGCAAAATAATAATAACACTAATAATAATGCGCATTGAGGGCTTTTTTCATACATTTTTTGCAAGAGTCTGTTGTGTATTGAAAGTGTCAAACTGCATTAAATAGTCAGTGTGGACAATCCTAATTGCCAGAATAATATGTTTACAACTCCACAACGCCTTTTTTCTTCCACTTCTTGGAAAATAAAATACTGGAGAGAAAAAGAAAAAAGAAAACTCACTTTTCGCCATCTCTTTCCATGAAGGTATTTGCTTCAGTTTGATGAAATCCTTGGTGAAATATTGCTCCCGCCTTTGTTTGTTATTCAGCCCTTTCAGAAATGCTGGAGAGAGAAAAACAACACAAAAAGGAGAGAATTAAGAAGAGTTTGTGAGGCAAAGAGACATTGGTTCACATTCTGAAAGATCAAAACCAGGGAGAAAAGACAAGTGCTTTGGTTTCATGAACTGAACTTGCTACATTTTTTATTTTGTCAAAGTGCTACAATATGTTTTGCCTAAAGCAACGAACGGTAAGCCAGAGCTTTTGCTAATAAATGAAGTGAAACTGAATATAAAACGTAAAACATGATGAAATACAAAGGATTACGAGAGGAAAGTCTTCTTCTCCAAACGAAACAGCTGCAACTGTTTGGGCTCCGAAATCCCTTTCTTTGCCAATATATTTAAATGGCAGATTCCAGCTGCTGTGCTCTTTTTTCTTTCTTGTAAACATTTTGGGAATTATTATTGTTTTCATCAGATTTTTAAAAGCATCTTTGTATCCATATGAGTGAAACAGTGTTATAAAATGCTTTTTTCCTATTACTTTTAATAGAAAAAGTTGCATTGTCTAGTTTGGGAGGCCGCTTATTTATTTATTTGTTTGTTTATTTATTTATGTATTACATTTATATCCCGCTCTTCTCACCCCGGAGGGGACTCAGAGCGGCTTACAAATCAAATGAACATACAATATATTATTAGCATAGCACAATATAAGCATTAAATTACTATATTGTACTACAGTAGAGTCTCACTTATCCAACATAAACGGGCCGGCAGAACGTTGGATAAGCGAATATGTTGGATAATAAGGAGAGATTAAGGAGAAGCCTATTACACATCAAATTAGGTTATGATTTTACAAATTAAGCACCAAAACATCATGTTAGACAACAAATTTGACAGAAAAAGTAGTTCGATATGCAGTAATGCTAAGTAGTAATTACTGTATTTATGAATTTAGCACCAAAATATCACAATATAGTGAAAACATTGACTACAAAAATGCATTGGATAATCCAGAACGTTGGATAAGCGAGTGTTGGATAAGTGAGACTCTACTGGATATGGTAATATTATTAGTAATATTACATTTAATATATAATATATAATTAATATTATTATATTATATTATCAGTAGTATAATATTGTATTACATTATAATATTATTATCAATATTATAAGTACAGTAGAGTCTCGCTTATCCAACGTTCTGGATTATCCAACGCATTTTTGTAGTCAATGTTTTCAATACATCGTGATATTTTGGTGCTAAATTCATAAATACAGTAATTACTACATAACATTACTGCGTGCTGAACTACTTTTTCTGTCAAATTTGTTGTATAACATGATGTTTTGGTGCTTAATTTGTAAAATCATAACCTAATTTGATGTTTAATAGGCTTTTCCTTAATCCCTCCTTATTGTCCAACATATTCACTTATCCAACGTTCTGCCAGCCTGTTTATGTTGGATAAGTGAGGCTCTACTGTATATTATTAGCATAGCACAATATAACCATTAAATTACTATATTGTACTATATCAGTATATGGTAATATTATTAGTAATATTACATTTAATATATAATATATAATTAATATTTTATTTTATTATTAGTAGTATAACATTGTATTACATTATAATATTATTATCAATATTATGTATATACAATATATTATATATTTATAAATTTATATTTATTTTTACCTCACGAATTTCCACAAACAGGTCTTGAAGAACAACGAAGGCCTCAAAACAATTCCCTCAGCCTTGGGAAGACCCACCATTCAAATTTTTGGTAAACAATTTTACATTGCATTGTTTGGTTTAGAAGGCCAATTTTTTACCTCACGAATCACCACAAACAGATTTTGAAGGCCTCAAAATGATTTCCTCAGCACTGAGAAGACCCATAATTCAAATATTCGGATTTAACACTACCTCCCATTACTACTGAGGTTTGGAATCCTTGTTCTACTTTTAAAAATATATTTATTTCGATGTATGGCATTTAATTTGTGTTTCAACTCGATTGGGCCCTGCCTCAAGCCGTGAGGAGAGGCGTGTAGCAAATTATTATTATTATTACTACTACTACTACTACTACTACTATTATTAGTGGAGCCCATTTGAACACTAGCCATATACTACTCAGCTAAAACCAACTAACTAAACTGCTAAAACCAACTAACTAAAACCACCCATCGCCAGGGTTACTTCTAGGCCTCTTCCAGGCCTTTGAGGGCCTCACAAACGGTTGCCTAGGAAACCGCCTCAATTTCCCGAGGTTTGCATTATAGCATGCCTGGCCTACACTGCCAGATAATCCACTTCAAACCAGAAAGTCTGGATTTTATATGGCAGTGTAGAAGGGGCCTTGGGCCGGATACTCACGACATTGCTGTGATTTTTCCAGGCAGCCTGGCCATATTCCAGAAGCATTCTCTCCTGACACTTTGCCCACATCTATGGCAGGCATCCTCAGAGGTTGTTAGAAACTAGGCAATATCTGTGGAATAATGTCCAGAATGGGAGAAAGAACTCTTGCCTGTTGGAGGTAGATGTGAATGTTGCAATTTGCCAGCTTGAATCGCATTGGATAGCCTTGCAGCTTCAAAGCCTGGCTGCTTCCTGCCTGGGAGAATCCTTTGTTGGGAGGTGTTTAAGAGTTCCTTCTCCCACCCTGGACAGATATATAAACCCCACTTACTGTATATACAGTAGAGTCTCACTTATCCAAGACTCGCTTATCCAATGTTCTGGATTATCCAACGCATTTTTGTAGTCAATGTTTTCAATATATTGTGATATTTTGGTGCTAAATTCGTAAATACCGTAATTACTACATAGCATTACTGCGTATTGAGCTGCTTTTTCTGTCCAATTTGTTGTCTAACATGATGTTTTGGTGCTTAATTTGTAAAATCATAACCTAATTTGATGTTTAATAAGCTTTTCCTTAATCCTTCCTTATTGTCCAAGGTATTCGCTTATCCAAGGTTCTGCCGGCCCATTTAGCTTGGATAACTGAGACTCTACTGTATATGGCAGTCTGGACTCAGATAGTAAAGGTTTCCCTGACGTTAAGTCCAGTCGTGTCTGACTCTGGGGGTTGGTGCTCATCTCCATTTCTAAGCCAAAGAGCCGGCGTTGTCCGTAGACACCTCCAAGGTCATGTGGCCGGCATGACTGCATAGAGCACTGTTACCTTCCCACCGGAGCGGTACCTATTGATCTACTCACATTGGCATGTTTTCGAACTGCTAGGTTGGCAGGAGCTGGAGCTAACAGCAGGCGCTCACTCCGGTCCCGGGATTTGAACCTGTGACCTTTCAGTCTGCAAGTTCAGCAGCTCAGCGCTTTAACACACTTCGCCACCGGGGCTCCTTAATCCTTTTCCTTAATCCCTCCTTATTATCCAAGATACTCGCTTATCCAAGGTTCTGCCGGCCTGTTTAGCTTGGATAAGTGAGACTCTACTGTATATGACAGTCTGGACTCAGATAACCCAGTTCAAAACAGATAATGTGGCATTTTCTGCTTTGATATTCTGGGATATAGGACTGTGTGGAAGGGCTCCAAGAGACCTCAAAACCTCCGAGGATTTTTTTTTGTGTCAGGAGCAACTGGAGTTGCTTCTGGAGTGAGAGAATTGGCCGTCTGCAAGGACGTTGCCCAGAGGATGCTTGGAATTTTTTTTGGATTTTTTACCATCCTTGTGGGAGGCTTCTCTCATGTCCCCGTATGGAGCTGGAGCTGATAGAGGGAGCTCATCCGCACTCTCCCCGGGTGGGATTCGAACCTGGCAGCCTTCAAGTCAGCAACCCAACCTTCAAGTCACAAGGCTTTTATCCCCTAGGCCACCGGAGGCTCCATAACTCTGAGGATGCCTGCCATAGATGTGGGCGAAACGTCAGGAGATAATGCTTCTGGAACATAGCCATACAGCCTGGAAACCTCAACAACCCAGTGATTCTGGCCATGAAAGCCTTTGACAACACACTGAAACAAGGATTGTTGATACAGCTTCCCTTTCCCCCATGATAACAACTCTTCCAAGAGTGTATTTCCCTTTCTAGGGGTCGATTTCTCTCCACACAGCCCTAGAACCCAGAATATCAAGGCAGACGTGGATTGTCTAAATCAGGGGTCCTCAAACTTTTAAATACGAGGGCCGGTCCACAATCTTTCAGACTGTTGAGGGGCCGGATTATCATTTGAAAAAAATACAAACAAATTCCGATGCACACTGCATATGTCTTATTTGTAGTGCAAAAACAACAAGAACAATGAAAGAACAATACAATATTTTAAAATAAAAACAATTTTAACCAACATACATTTATCAGGATTTCAATGGGAAGTGTGGTCCTGCTTCTGGCCAATGAGATAGCCAAGTTAATTAGGGTTGTTATTGTTGTTGTTGTTGTTGTTGTTGTGTGCCTTCAAGTCATTTCAGACTTTGGGTGAGCCCAAGTCTAAAATGTATTTATTTATTTACTGCATTTATTTACTACATTTGTATCACACCCTTCAGAGTGGCTTACAAATTATATGTACATACAATATATTATATTACAGTAGTCTCACTTATCCAAGCCTCGCTTATCCAAGTTTCTGGATTATCCAAGCCATTTTTGTAGTCAATGTTTTCAATATATCATGATATTTTGGTGCTAAATTTGTAAATACAGTAATTATAACATAACATTACCGCGTATTGAACTACTTTTTCTGTCAAATTTGTTGTCTAACATGATGTTTTGGTGCTTAATTTGTAAAATCATAACCTAATTTGATGTTTAATAAGCTTTTCCTTAATCCTTCCTTATTATCCAAGATATTTGCTTATCCAAGCTTCTGCCGGCCCGTTTAGCTTGGATAAGTGAGACTCTACTGTATTAGCATAGTACAATATTAGCATTATATATTACTATATTGAACTATACCACTATACTGTAATATTATTAGTAATATTATACCCTGTTTCCCCTAAAATAAGACATCCCCAGAAAATAAGACCTAGTAGAGGTTTTGCTGAATTGCTAAATATAAGGCCTCCCCTGAAAGTAAGACCTAGCAAAGTTTTTGTTTGGAAGCAGGCCCGCCGAACAGAACACCAGAACATGCAGGATCGGTAAATGTACAGTAGAGTCTCACTTATCCAACATAAACGGGCCGACAGAACGTTGGATAAGCGAATATGTTGGATAATGAGGCATTAAGGAAAAGCCTATTAAACATCAAATTAGGTTATGATTTTACAATTTAAGCACCAAAACATCATGTTATACAACAAATTTGACAGAAAAAGTAGTTCAATACACAGTAATGCTATATAGTAATTACTGTATTTACGAATTTAGCACCAAAATATCACGATGTATTGAAAACATTGACTACAAAAATGCGTTGGATAATCCAGAATGTTGGATAAGTGAGTGTTGGATAAGTGAGACTCTACTGTACCACAAAGTGTTGTACATGGAAATATTGGTAGTAACAAGAAATTATTGATAGGATTCACAGTTTGTTTGGTTATGCTGGTTTATGATGACATCTACTGTACAGTATATAATAAATGTTTAATTTTTTTTTGTTCAACAATAAATGTGAATTCTTCTTCGTGGAAAAATAAGACATCCCCTGAAAATAAGACCTAGAGCATCTTTGGGAGCAAAAATTAATATAAGACACTGTCTTATTTTTGGGGAAATATTACGGTATGTAATATAGAATATATAAGTAATATTATTATATGGTATTATTATTAGTGTTAGATTGTATTGCATTATAATATTATTATCAATATTATATGTATATACAATATATTATATTATAAAACTGAGGGCGGGGGCCAGGTAAATGACCTCGGAGCCGGGCCTTAGTTTGGGGACCCCTGGTCTAAGCCCACCCTGCCATATAATCCAGTTCAATGTGGATTCTATGCAGGTGACTTACATTTGGCCTCCTTCCAGTCAGTGGACGTGGTGAGATCCACCTTGGCTGCCATGGCCAAAGGAGGGAGGGCTGCCCAGCTCCGGATGCCCCTGGCCAAGCCCCACTGGGGGGTCTCCCTGCACCCTGGGGCCCCTTCTCTCCCCAAAGGCGCCCTCAAGGCCCAGCTGGCCCAGGCTCTCCTCCAGCCCGCCCGCAGAGTCCTGCCCGGGAGGGACATTGGGGCTGGCACTGCCCTGGTTGGTTGGTTGCCTCCCCGGGCCCTTATTTAGACCTCCTGCCCTGGGAATGCCTGCAGCTGCCAGACCAAAACACACGAGGAGGGGGCTGGGACTCGACAGCCTCTTGGCCACGCCCCCTCCGGCGCAAAGCCTGCTGGGAAATGGAGTTCTTTTCTGCCACACTCAGGCCTGCCCAGGCTCGGGAATGCATCACTGTACAGTTAAAGCAGCTGGACCCCATTTGGCTCAATGCTCTGGGTTCCTGGGAGATTATTATTATTATTATTGACACAACGACGTTGTATGACACAGCAAACAAGATAGACATGCTGGATTTCGTTTCACAAAACCACAAGTCGAACACTTCCCAAGTGTCTAGGACTGTGTGATGTATTTTCGGATGATGCGCGCAGATCCCAGCAGGGTGGCCTTTTGCAGTTGGCAGATCGTAATTTTGTCAATGTCTATTGTTTCCAAATGCCGGCTGAGATCTTTTGGCACGGCACCCAGTGTGCCCATCACCACCGGGACCACCTGCACTGGTTTCTGCCAGTCTTTGAAGTTCAATCTTGAGGTCCTGATAGCGGCTGAGTTTTTCCTGTTGTTTTTCGTCAATGCGACTGTCACCTGGGATGGCAACATCAATGATCCAAACCTTGTTCTTTTCCACAACTGTGATGTCTGGTGTGTTGTGTTCCAGAACTTTGTCAGTCTTGATTCGGAAGTCCCACAGTATCTGTGCGTGTTCATTTTCCACGATCTTTGCTGGTTTGTGATCCCACCAGTTCTTTGCTGCTGGGAGGTGGTACTTGAGGCATAAGTTCCAATGGATCATTTGGGCCACACAGTTGTGCCTCTGTTTGTAGTCTGTCTGTGCAATTTTCTTACAGCAGCTGAGGATATGATCAATGGTTTCGTCAGCTTCCTTGCACAGTTTGCATTTTGGGTCGTCAGCTGATTTTTCGATCTTGGCCTGAATGGCCTTTGTCCTGATGTCTTGCTCCTGGGCTGCAAGGATCAGGCCTTCTGTCTCCTTCTTCAGGGTCCCATTCGTGAGCCAGAGCCAGGTCTTCTCCTTATCAGCTTTTCCTTCCATTTTGTCAAGGAACTTTCCATGCAGTGTTTTGTTGTGCCAGCTTTCAGCTCTAGTTTGTAGTGCAGTTTTCTTGTTATAATAATAATAATAATAATAATTATTACTATTATTATTATTATGTCTCAATGCTCTGGGTCCTTGGGAGTTGTATTATTATTATTATTATTATTATTATTATTATTATTATTATTATATAATATGTCTCAATGCTCTGGGTACCTGGGAGTTGTATTATTATTATTATTATTATTACAGTAGAGTCTCACTTATCCAACATAAACGGGCCGGCAGAATGTTGGATAAGCGAATATGTTGGATAATAAGGAGAGATTAAGGAGAAGCCTACTAAACATCAAATTAGGTTATGATTTTACAAATTAAGCACCAAAACATCATGTTAGACAACAAATCTGGCAGAAAAAGTAGTTCAATACACAGTAATTGTATGTAGTAATTACTGTATTTCCGAATTTCGCACCAAAATATCATGATACAGTAGAGTCTCACTTATCCAACACTCACTTATCCAAGGTTCTGGATTATCCAACGCATTTTTGTAGTCAATATTTTCAATACATTGTGATATTTTGGTGCTAAATTCGTAAATATAGTAATTACTACATAGCAGTACTGCATACTGAACTACTTTTTCTGTCAAATGTGTTGTATAACATGATGTTTTGGTGCTTAATTTGTAAAATCATAACCTAATTTGATGTTTAATAAGCTTTTCCTTAATCCCTCCTTATTATCCAACATATTTGCTTATCCAACATTCTGCTGGCCCGTTTATGTTGGATAAGTGAGACTCTACTGTATATTGAAAACATTGACTACAGAAATGTGTTGGATAATCCAGAATGTTGGATAAGCGAGTGTTGGATAAGTGAGACTCTACTGTATTATTATTATATATGGCTCAATGCTCTGGGTACCTGGGAGTTGTATTATTATTATCTTGTCTCTTTGAATCAGCTGGAGGCCCCTCCCCGCAATAACATGCTATGCCAGTTTTATATATATGTATATATATGTATGTATGTATATATAGATATATACAATATAATTTACAATAATATATAATTATAACATATTGTATATACAGATAATATTCCTAATATTATATTGTAATACAATATAATACAGTAGAGTCTCACTTATCACATAAACGATAATGACGACCCGGACTGATTTACGGCTACAGCACGAGGATTTTGGAGGAATGGATTTTAATCATATGTTTTTATATTTTTATATTGTTTTAATTGTTTTATTGGATTTTTATAGCTGTTTTAATTATGTATAGGCATCGAATTGTTGCCAATTTTGTACGCCGCCCTGAGTCCCTTCGGGTGAGAAGGGCGGGATATAAATGTTGGAAATAAATAAATAAATAAATTATCCAACATAAACGGGCCGGCAGAATGTTGGATAAGCGAATATGTTGGATAATAAGGAGAGATTAAGGAGAAGCCTATTAAATTAGGTTATGATTTTACAAATTAAGCACCAAAACATCATGTTAGACAACAAATTTGGCAAAAAAAGTAATTCAATACCAGTAATGCTATGTAGTAATTACTGTATTTATGAATTTAGCACCAAAATATCACAATATATTGAAAACATTGACTACAAAAATGCGTTGGATAATCCAGAACGTTGGATAAGCGAGTGTTGGATAAGTGAGACTCTACTGTACTAATAATACAATATAATATTAATTATATATTATATTTTACATGTAATATTACTAATAATATTACAATATATTGATACAGTACAATATAGTAATTTATTACCAGTATTGTACTATGCTAATAATATAATATTGTATGTAAATTTAATTTGTAAGCCGCTCTGATTCCCTTTCGGGGTGAGAAGGGCGGCATATAAATGTAGCAAATAAATAAATAAAAAAATATTATTATTATTATATAATATGGCTCAATGCTCTGGGTCCCTGGGAGTTGTATTATTATTATTATTATTATTATTATTATTATTATTATATATGGCTCAATGCTCTGGGTTCCTGGGAGTTGTGTTGTTATTATTATTATTATTATTATTATTATTATTTGTCTCAATGCTCTGGGTCCCTGGGAGTTGTATTATTATTATTATTATTATTATTATTATTATTATTATATATGGCTCAATGCTCTGGGTTCCTGGGAGTTGTGTTGTTATTATTATTATTATTATTATTTGTCTCAATGCTCTCGGTCCTTGGGAGTTGTATTATTATTATTATTATTATTATTATTATTATTATATATGGCTCAATGCTCTGGGTCCCTGGGAGTTGCATAATAATAATAATAATATAACTCAATGCTCTGGGTTTCTAGGAGTTGCATTCTTCTTCTTCTTATTATTATTATTATATGGTTCAATGCTCTGGGTTCCTGAGCATCTAGGGTGAAATTGGCTCACCATAACCTGCAGTATCATTGGCGGGAGGCCCATTGGTGTCTCCTATAGCAATGTACTCCCATTCAGAAGCATCTTTGGCGGGGAAATGCGGCAAGCTAATGACAATGATGGGTAGGGAATTCATCCAATGGGCGCATCTCCTGGTTACGTCCCGGCCTTTCCCGTCCAATAAAAATGTACTACAGCTGGCCAATGAAACGCTGGAGGCGGGTCCTTTTGAGAGGCAGAGAAATCCACCGTTGCTTTTTTAAAGCCCCGCCCTTCACAACCCCTCACGCGGAGTGGCCCAATCGCGTTCGAGCTCCGAAAAGTAGGCGGGATTTCGGAAGACGGACAGGTAAAAAGAGTTTGGGTCTACAGAAGAGCGAGAGAGGAAAGAGCCAATCAGAAGCCGGGGGCGGGGCTGGAGGGTTCTAGCAGGTTCCAGAAGGCGGGGTGGGAGGAAGAGAAGGCGGCTCGACTCAGTGGTCGTGAGGAGACTCAGCCGGCGCCATGGAGAAGGTTGGGCCTAGCGTGGCACTCGCGTTGCGGGGAGGCCTGGCGGAGGGGACAGGGCCCTGAGGGGACGAGCGAGGAGGCGCCTCGCAAAGGATCTCGGGAAGGCCGCGTGGGAGAGGGGGGAGGGGCGCGGAGGGGCCTGGCGGGGGGTCCTCAGCAGCATAACGGAAGTGTGATCGTGCACGGCATGATGGGAAAGGGAAGCGTGGGTTTGGGAGGGGACCTTGAATGAACGTGTGAATATGTCCCAGCAGCACTCTCTCCTGACATTTCGCCTGCATCTGTGGCAGCCATGCTCAGGGGTGGTGAAGTCTGTTGGAAACTAGGCACGTGGGGTTTATATATATAGATATATATATCCAAGGTGGGAGAAAGAACTCTTATTCTGTTTGAGGCAAGTGTCAGTGTTGCAATTGATCACCTTGATTAGCATTGAATAGCCTTGTAGCTTCAAAGTCTGGCTGTTTCCCGGCAGGAAACAATCAGGGCCAGCTAACACCTCCTAACAAAGCCTGGTATGAATACACATATTAATAAAAATAATAGTACAGTAGAGTCTCACTTATCCAAGCCAATATCTTGGATAAGCGAATATCTTGGATAATAAGGAGGGATTAAGGAAAAACCTATTAAAAATCAAATTAAGTTATGATTTTACAAATTAAGCACCAAAACATCATGTTATAAAACAGATTTGACAGAAAAAGTAGTTCAATATGCAGTAATGTTATGTTGTAATTACTGTATTTACGAATTTAGCACCAAAATATCACGATATATTGAAAACATTGACTACAAAAATGGCTTGGATAATCCAGAAGCTTGGATAAGCGAGTGTTGGATAAGTGAGACTCTACTGTATTAATAATAGTAATACAATATAATAATCTGGATTTTATATGGCAGTGTAGAAGGGGCTTTGGGCCGGATACTCACGGCACTGCTGTGAGTTTTCCGGGCTGCCTGGCCATATTCCAGAAGCATTCTCTCCTGACACTTCACCCACATGGCAGGCGTCCTCAGAAGTTGTTAGAAACTAGGTGGAATAATGTCCAGGATGGGAGAAAGAACTCTTGCCTGTTGGAGGTAGATATGAATGTTGCAATTAATCATCTTGGTTAGCATTGAATAGCCTTGTAGCTTCAAGGCCTAGCTGCTTCCTGGCAGAAAACAATCAGGGCCAGCTAACACCTCCCAACAAAGCCTGGTATGAATACACATATTAATAAAAATAATAGTAATACAATATAATAATACTGCTAATAATAATACAATATAATATTGTATATTATATATTACATGTACCATTGCTAATAATATTACAGTATAGTGGTATAGTACAATATAGTAATATGTAATGCTAATATTGTGCTATGCTAATAATAAAATATATTGTATGTACATATTATTTGTAAGCCGCTCTGAATCCCCTTCGGGGTGAGAAGGGTGAGATATAAATGTAGTAAATATACTGAATCAGACCCATGGTCCATCTAGCCTAGCAGTGTTGTGAGTTGTTGTGAGTTTTCC
Organism: Anolis carolinensis; assembly: GCF_035594765.1. Taxonomy (NCBI): domain Eukaryota; kingdom Metazoa; phylum Chordata; class Lepidosauria; order Squamata; family Anolidae; genus Anolis; species Anolis carolinensis. The sequence continues at coordinate 6,770,191 of NW_026943825.1, forward strand.
GGGCGGTATGGGCATCTTCCAGAAGCATTCTCTCCTGATTTTTCTCCCACATTTATGGCAGGTTAAAAGCAGATAATATGGGATTTTATACAGCTGTGTGGAAGGGGCCTGAGAGGTACTTTGGATGAGAAATGGCAACGTTTGACTAATTTGGGTTGATAATGTTGTTCACTGTCCAGGTTGTCCCTAAGAGTTCTCAAGTGTCAGAACTTGTTTAGGAAGTTATATATTTGCCATTTAAGGGAATTGGATTGTGCAAGAAAAGGTAAGCTAGCTTCAGAAAGAGGAGAGGTTTCGGGAGATTCTGCGTCAGATTGCAGAATCAGTGCATGAAAAGGACAGTGGTTTAAAGTTGGAGAACTTGGTTTGCGATAGTTGTAATAATGTCCGTAAGTAAGGCTAGGAAAGGATTGCTCTCCCCCGGGGAACAGCTACTGGTCGGTTTTTAGTACTGAGCAGCAATTGGTACAATGCAGTTTCTTGTTTCATAGTTTGTCCCTTGAAACAGTTAGGAAACAGTGTTCACATGTAAGGAAAAATGGATCAGCTGCTAGGTGGAGCTCTTCTGCTTTTAAAACTTGTTGGTTTATTAAGTGACAGTCACAGAACCACATGTTGCAACATGTTCTGTATCTTCCAGAGGGATACTGCTTGGGAAATGCAGCTGACATACTTCCAAATCATGGATGAAGTCATTAACTAAAGGCTCTCCCAGCAGAATAATAATAACAGTAATTTTATTTTTATACCCCACCTCCATCTCCCCAGGGGGACTCGGGGCGGCTTACAAATATAAAACGAACATACAATAATATCAAATACCGAGAAACACGCAAATGAAAATTAAAAGGCATAAAATAAAGTAAGAATCATTTGTAAAACACAAGTTGAAACGCAGCGATGAAATCATAAAATTTCAGAAGATTCTTTTTTCATCTCTAGTGCCTCTCAGTACAGTACAAACCCTGGAGATTCAATTCTGAGGAAGACGGAACAGTGGTCTGATGTAATATGATGTTCAATCTTGTCTCCTGTGCCATAGCAAAAAGCTATGCTGATTTTATATACATACATATATATATATATAATTTATAATAATTTATAAATATATAATATATTGCATATACATAAAATATTGATAATAATCATAGAATCATAGAATAGTAGAGTTGGAAGAGACCACATGGGCCATCTAGTCCAACCCCCTGCTAAGAAGCAGGAAATCGCATTCAAAGCACCCCCGACAGATGGCCATCCAGCCTCTGCTTAAAAGCCTCCAAGGAAGGAGCCTCCACCACGGCCCCAGGGAGAGAGTTCCACTGTCGAACAGCTCTCACAGTGAGGAAGTTCTTCCTGATGTTCAAGTGGAATCTCCTTTCCTGTAGTTTGAAGCCATTGTTCCGTGTCCTAGTCTGCAGGGCAGCAGAAAACAAGCTTGCTCCCTCTAATATTATAATGGAATTCAATATTATACTATTAATAATACAATATAATAATATTAATTATATGTTATATATTACATGTAATACAGTAGAGTCTCACTTATCAAACGTTCTGGATTATCCAAGGCATTTTTGTAGACAATGTTTTCAATACATCATGATATTTTGGTACAGTAGAGTCTCACTTATCCAACATAAACGGGCTGGCTGAACGTTGGATAAGCGAATATGTTGGATAATAAGGAGAGATTAAGAATAAGCGTATTAAACATCAAAATAGGTTATGATTTTACAAATTAAGCACCAAAACATCATGTTATACAACAAATTTGACAGAAAAAGTAGTTCAATACGCAGTAATGTTATGTTGTAATTACTGTATTTACGAATTTAGCACCAAAATATCACGTTATATTGAAAACATTGACTACAAAAATGTGTTGGATAATCCAGAACGTTGGATAAGCGAGTGTTGGATAAGTGAGACTCTACTGTACTAAATTTGTAAATACAGTAATTACTACATAGCATTACTGCGTATTGAACTAATTTTTCTGTCAGATTTGTAGTATAACATTATGTTTTGGTGCTTAATTTGTAAAATCATAAACTAATTTGATGTTTAATAGGCTTATCCTTAATCTCTCCTTATTATCCAACATATTCACTTATCCAACGTTCTGCCGGCCCGTTTATGTTGGATAAGTGAGACTCTACTGTATATAATTTATAATAATTTATAAATATATAATATATTGTATATACGTAAAATATTGATAATAATATTATAATGGAATACAATATACTACTAATAATACAATATAATAATGTTAATTATATGTTATATATTAAATGTAATATTACTAATAATATTACCATATAATGATATAATACCTATAGTACCTACCTTTACCTAATAATATATTGTATGTTCATTTGATTTGTAAGCCGCTCTGAGTCCCCTTCAGGGTGAGAAGAGCAGGATATAAATGTAGTAAATAAAATAAATAAATATAAAAAGCTTCCTGGGCATCTGTCTCTAACAGCCATCTTTAGAAAAGCTCTAACAGAGATGCCTTCCCTGCTCTTGCTTCTGGGGATTTTTTTATTATTGACACACAGAGAAAGTGCTTTTACTACTGAGCAATGATCCAGTCTGACATTCTCTTACTAATTATCCAGTTTCCTGCCCAATACAGGACTATTACATGTGAAAGGTCTATATGCCTTTGCCGTGACGGCAAATCTACCAAGGTTATGTCATGGCAACAGAGCTATTTCCCACCAGCGGCGCTGCTTAAAACTCTGGATTCAGTTTCAGTTTTTTCTTTTTCCTATGTTGTGTGGTACTTAGTTAAGAGCAATATCTTTTCCTAAGAGGAGACACCACTTCCAGAGTTTTTCCTCCATGGATGCTTTTGCCAAATTAAATTTAAAAATAAAATAGCGGTGAGTTAAATCTTTCCATGCATCATTGTGCAGCCGTGTCTTCCCCGAAGCCAAGCTTCCTTGAGTCCTGACATACAGCCTGGATGTTTCTCCCCAAATCAGTAGAGATTCTTTTGTCAGCCATCTGTAATTTCAGCTGTCAGTCCCAGTTTGGATGGGATTGTGATTCAGGGGCAGCCGCCTCCAGCTTGCCATTGCCTCCAGGAGCAGCCTTGGATGCTACAGAGACATGGGTGTATTTACATTGGCAGATTGTGGGCTGCAAATTCATGCTGTAGTCTCTCCTGTTTTTTTCTGGAACTCATTAATAGAGGGAGCTACTCAGACCTAATAATGTGTCAGTTCCTTAGGCTCACTGCATTTCTTTCTGGGCCTGGTGGTGCAGCAGGCACAAGGTTAAAAGATACGGTAGAGTCTCATTTATCCAATATAAAACGGGCCGGCAGAATGTTGGATAAGCGAATATCTTGGATAATAAGGAGGGATTAAGGAAAAGCCTATTAAACATCAAATTAGGTTATGATTTTACAAATTAAGCACCAAAACATCATGTTATACAACAAATTTGACAGAAAAAGTAGTTCAATACACAGTAATGCTATGTAGTCATTACTGTATTTACAAATTTGCCACCGAAATATCACGATGTATTGAAAACATTGACTACAAAAATGTGTTGGATAATCCAGAACGTTTGATAAGCGAATGTTGGATAAGTGAGACTCTACTGTACCTTGTTTTCTGTTAGAACCTGCAACTATTTACAACTTGATTGTGAAACTGGCACCTTATGAGTGAGGCAGCTGATACAAGCACATTTACTTTCTGAAACTGTGTTCCGCTTGCCTGAACGTCTGTCGGGAGAACAGAGTAACACCTGGGAATATTGCAACTGACATCTTTCTTTAAGACAGGAATGGTCAGTTGGATTGCATAAGGAGCATTAACTTGGATTCTTGCACACTCGGACCACTGACTGTATTGCCCAAACCCATGAGTTGAAATCTAATCTTGAAATTTGATGTGAGCAAGTGGCTGAGATTCATTTGCAGAACAAAATACCTTCACGATTTAAAATGTCTGCTGTAAAATTAGCTGGTGCACAAGTTGCAGTTAGCCTCCCTCCATTCTTCGGCTAATTATTGGGTTGATAATACCAATTTCCCCTAGAGCAAGAGTAATAATAATAATTATAATTTTATTTTTATATATGGTGACATCTACGTGTATGGGGTTGCATTGTTTCCAGCCAGTGAGGCCAAGAATTTGTGGGAGGTGTTGTCCAAAATCTCCAAAAGCTACCAGTCATGAAACACTTCCAATTGTAGAAAAAAAATTATATTGAGGAAACAACTGTTAGACATACAGTAGAGTCTCACTTATCCCACACTCGCTTATCCAACGTTCTGGATTATCCAATGCATTTTTGTAGTCAATGTTTTCAATACATCATGATATTTTGGTACTAAATTCGTAAATACAGTAATTACTACATAGCATTACTGCGTATTGAACTACTTTTTCTGTCAAATTTGTTGTATAACATGATGTTTTGGTGCTTAATTTGTAAAATCATAACCTAATTTGATGTTTAATAGGCTTCTTAATATCCAACATATTCGCTTATCCAACGTTCAGCCGGCCCGTTTATGTTGGATAAGTGAGACTTTACTGTATATGGATATTGATATGGATATTCTGGTTGAAAAGGGTCATTCCTTTTAGGTAAAGGTAAAGGTTTCCCCTGACATTAAGTCCAGTCGTGTCCGACTCTGGGGGTTGGTGCTCATCTCCATTTCTAAGCCGAAGAGCCGGCGTTGTCCGTAGACACCTCAAAGCTCATGTGGCCGGCATTACTGCATGGAGCGCAGTTACCTTCCCGCCGGAGCAGTACCTATTATCTATTCACATTTGCATGTTTTCGAACTGCTAGGTTGGCAGAAGCTGGGGCTAACAGTGGGCGATCATTCTGCTCCCCGAATTCGAACCTGCGACCTTTTGGTCCGCAAGTTCAGCAGCTCAATGCTTTAACACACTCTGCCACCTTTTAGTGACCAAATAATGCCAGTTCAGTGCCTTGGTTTGTGAGTATGGTGACAGCAAGCCTTACAGGACTTGAAAGTAATTTGTCCTGGATGCTTTATGATTGATGAGAAGTCGTTCAGTGGAGAAATAGGTTGTTTTAGTAGGTTACTAGCACACAGAATCCTCAACAATCATTTCACGTTTTGTTCCATTCTCAGGTGAATGAACTGAAGGAAAAGGGTAATAAAGCCCTCAGCTCCGGCAACACTGCTGAAGCGATCAAGCACTATTCGGAGGCCATCAAATTGGACTCTGCCAACCATGTGCTGTTCAGCAATCGGTCTGCTGCTTATGCCAAGAAAGGGGAGTATCAGAAGGCCTTGGAAGATGCTTGTAAGACCATTGAGCTGAAGCCAGAGTGGGGCAAGGTGAGAAGATCGCCACGTTGGGAGATTCATGGTGCAGCTGAAGGGGAGAAGTCCCATTCCTTGTACTGTAGTGTTTCTGAATCAATGCAGATACAGCCTGACGTGTGTTTGCCTTTAAGATGCTCCATGTTGAAGGAATTAGTGTGATCAGTGGCGATTTAGATGGAGAGGTTATGGATGATCCATCTTCATCTCCTAGTATGCTCCCTGACCAGGCCCTTTTCTCGTCCTTAGGGTTACTCTCGAAAGGCAGCTGCCTTGGAATTCCTGAATCGCTTTGAAGAGGCCAAGAAGACATACGCAGAAGGATTGAAACATGAGCCAGGCAATGCGCAACTGAAGGAAGGGCTGCAAAACATGGAGTCCAGGTTGGCAGGTCAGGGAAATGAGAGCCATGGCTCACGTTGTTCCTTGTTATATATTGCTAGCTATTTGTCTAGTTTTGGAAATTATTTTTTGTGTATCATTATTTGTATATTCTATTTTATTGTGTATATGTGGAACTGTAAAAACTGGATTCACTATCTATCTATTCAATGTGCTTCCTGCTGTTTTAAGCACTTGAGTGGAGTGGAACAGTGGCAGCCATTTTCAATAGAGGCTTACCATAAAATAGGTGTTATACGGGCTGAAAAAGATGGGGAGGGAAGGAGGGTGAAGCTTTTCTTTCTAACCCAGATGTCTGCAGCAATGTCTTTTGGGGTCACCGTAATGACACACCCTCACATAAACACGCTATTGTGTCTCTTACATTTATAAGTCTGCTCCTTTTATCCCCTACATGTATGCCTAAGTTTTATGTGCAACTTATCCATGGGTCAGAGTCCCCGGTGGCCCAATGGGTTAAACCCTTGTGCCAGCAGGACTGCTGACTGAGAGGTTGGCGGTTCGAATCTGGGGAGCGGGGTGAGCTCCTGTCTGTCTGCTATAGCTCCCCATGTGGGGACTTGAGAGAAGCCTCACACAGGATGGTGAAACAGTGTCTTCTGGGTAATGCCCTTGCAGACAGCCAATTCTCTCACAAACACAAGATGGTCTATGCACAAAGAAAATATGTTTCTTTGTGTATAGACCATATTGTGTTTGTGTAGATGCAAGTATTCTGGGATTTTGTATAGTAGCCAATTCTCTCACACCAGAAGCAACTTGCAGTTTCTGAAGTTGCTCCTGACACGGAAAAAATAATCCATGAGTCATAGCAAAATCTATGATTTTAGCCTCAGAACCTGCTCTTGACCTTAATTCAAGGTCAGCTTATACATACAAAGCCCCAAACATGTTCCTGACTTATATATGAAGTTGTCTTACATGAGAATATATACAGTATTTCCCTCCTGGCTGGTTCCCAAAAGATGTGATCAGTGCAGGCAGGTAATGACAAGCTTCATGCTTTCCATGAGGCAGTTCTTCTCACAGTTTGCAGCTCTAAATGACAGATGGGAAGAGTAATCATTTATTTTTTCCCCCCAATCCCAGAAAGGAATTTCATGAACCCTTTCAACATGCCCAACCTGTTCCAGAAGCTGGAGAGTGACCCCCGCACCAGAGGCCTACTTAGTGATCCAAGCTACAGGGAACTGATAGAGCAGCTCCGCAACAAGCCCTCCGAACTGGGAGCGTAAGTGGCTTAAAGAGGGAGAGATGGGGAGGGGGCTTGTGCCATTATGACGTTAAAATTATGTGGCACGCTCGGGCACCTATCCTCGGAATACTGACCATTTGCTTCACAATAGGAAACTGAAAGACCCACGGGTGATGACGACCCTCGGGGTGCTGCTTGGAGTTGACTTGGCTGGTGCAGATGATGAGGACGAAGCCATGTCTCCTCCGCCTCCTCCGCCCCCCAAGAAGGAGCCCAAGCCTGAGCCGATGGAGGAGGATCTGCCAGAAAATAAGAAGCAGGTACTGCCTGTGGCCCTCGATCAGAAACCATTGGTGCCTAATACCAATAAGTCTTACTGTACTGTTTAATAATAATAATAATAATGATAATATGTTCCCTCACTTATCGTGGGGGCTACGTTCTAGGACCACCCGCGAAAAGTGAAAATCCAGGAAGTAGGGACACTATATTTGTGTTGTTTACAATCTCACTGATGCTGTCCGACTGCGTTGTTTACAATCTCACGAAGCTGCTTCAGCCTCCTTTTCTCTCCCTTCGGCTTCTTCCTTCCTTCCTTAGGCTTCTCTTTAGGAAAGAAGGAGAAAGAGAGAGGAAGAAAGAAAAAATCATAATTTTAATGGTTTATTATATTTTAGTGTTTATTGAAAAACCGTGAAACAGCGAATCTGCAAAAAGCGAACCGTGAAGTAGTGAGGGAACACTCTAATATTTTATTTTTCTATCCCGCCTCCATCTCACCGCAGGGACCCAGGGTGGCTAATATGGGGCCAAGCCCATACAAACAATAAACAAAATAAAATACATGTACAAACATCTCCAAGCAAATAAAATAAGCACATTAAAACCATAGTGATGAAATATAGTACAGTAGAGTCTCACTTATCCAACATAAATAGGCCAGCAGAACATTGGATAAGCGAATATGTTGGATAATAAGGAGAGATTAAGGAGAAGCCTATTAAACATCAAATTAGGTTATGATTTTACAAATGAAGTACCAAAACATAATGTTATATAACAAATTTGACAGAAAAAGTAGTTCAATATGCAGTAATGCTACGTAATAATTACTGCTTTACGAATTTAGCACCAAAATATGATATATTGAAAACATTGACTACAAAAATGTGTTGGATAATCCAGAACGTTGGATAAGTGAGACTCTACTGTATAATATAACAGTATTTATTTATTTATTACATTTATATCCCACTTTTCTCACCCTGGAGGGGACTCAGAGCGGCTTACAAATCAAATGTGTACATATAATATATTACAGTAGAGTCTCGCTTAGCCAACGTAAACGGGCTGGCAGAACGTTGGATAAGCAAATATGTTGGATAATAAGGAGGGCTTAAGGAAAAGCCTATTAAACATCAAATTAGGTTATGGTTTTACAAATTAAGCACCAAAACATGTTTTACAACAAATTTGACAGAAAAAGTAGTTCAATGTGCAGTAATGCTATGTAGTAATTACTGTATTTACGAATTTAGCACCAAAATATCACGATGTATTGAAAACATTGACTACAAAAATGCGTTGGATAATCCAGAATGTTGGATAAGCGAGTGTTGGATAAGTGACACTCTACTGTATTAGGATAGTACAAATATAAGCATTAAATTACTATATTGTACTATATCATTATATGGCAATATTATTAGTAATATTACATTCAATATATAATTAATATTATATTATATTATTAGTATAATATTGTATTACATTATAATATTATCAATATAATTGTACTATATTATTAGTAATATTACATTCAATATATAATTAATATATTATTAGTATAATATTGTATTACATTATAATATCAATATAAGTATATACAATATATATGTATGTATGTACAGTGTTCCCTCACTACTTCACGGTTCACTTTTCGCGGATTCGCTGTTTTGCGGTTTTTCAATAAACTCTAAAAGACTATTATAAATAATAAAAAAATTACAATTTACTGCCTAAGGAAGGGAGGAGGGAGAAGCCAAAGGGAAAGAAAAGGAGCCCAAGCGGCAACGGAAGGAGAAGGAGGCAATTTATCAACACACGATTGGTTGATAAAGACTTAAAATAGTGTATAACTACTAAAATAATGTATAAATATTGAAATAAATATAGTGTCCCTACTTCACGGATTTTCACTTATTGCGGGTGGCCCTGGAACCTTACCCCAGCGATAAAGTGAGGGAACACTGTAAAATTAGCATAGCAAAGACCGCCATTGTTTTACTTTATATTGACTTTTCAGGCTCTTAAGGAGAAAGAGCTGGGGAATGAGGCCTACAAGAAGAAAGACTTTGAAACAGCCCTGAAGCATTATGATAAAGGAAAGGAGCTGGATCCAACCAACATGACTTATATCACTAACCAAGCAGGTGAGGAAGTGTGCAACACACAAGGGCCTATGAAAGTTTCCTTCTCTTAGATTAATAATCTAAAAAAGACAACTCATGAAGGAAGGGGAGATGGCATGGAGTGGATTATCATATTATAACCTCCAATGCCGGAGGTTATAATATGAAGGAAAGGCCTCTTTCCAGCCAATGGAGCCAAGGCTGCCCTTTTCCTCCTCCTGTGTGTCCGTATGTAGAGGTTTCTCTTCTCCCTTTCCCTCCAGCTGTGCATTTTGAGATGGGAGATTACAACAAGTGCCGGGAACTTTGTGAACAAGCTATCGAAGTCGGGCGCGAGAATCGGGAGGACTACCGACAGATTGCCAAGTAAGTAGCAGTTCATTAATGCCCAAGCCGTTTACACGCATATAAATAAAGATAATGCAAAAAAGTGCAAGTAGTGCATGCAATAATTAGCATAAAGATCAGGTACGAGCCATCTTCAGCCTTCAACTCCCACAATTCCTAACAGCCTGTGCTTGCCATCTCCACTCTTGCATTATGTTCACTTGCATTTTAGAGCTTATGCCCGGATTGGCAATTCCTACTTCAAGGAAGAAAGGTATAAAGAAGCTATTCAGTTCTTTAACAAGTCGTTGGCTGAGCACCGAACTCCAGACGTCTTGAAAAAGTGTCAACAGGCAAGTCTAGCTTTGGGGGAGCCTTTGCGTATATATTTATGCCAATGTGAAATACTCCTAGACAGAAACTAGAGGGAGCTGACTATGTTTTGTTTTCCAGGCTGAAAAAATCTTGAAAGAACAGGAGAGGGTAGCCTATATCAATCCTGAACTAGCTCTGGAGGAGAAGAACAAAGGCAATGAGTTTTTCCAGAAAGGCAAGGACCTCTTTCTTTTGTTTGGATTTATTATTGGAGGTGTTGAAAAGTGGCACCGCAAAAGAATTTTAGAAGCACGTCACTGCTTAGATATTCCAGGAGTTAGGACAAAACTCATTGTGAGATAGGGGTATAGAACTATATACAGTAGAGTCTTGCTTATCCAATGTAAACAGGCCAGCAGAACTTTGGATAAGCGAATATCTTGGATAATAAGGAGGGATTAAGGAAAAGCCTATCAAATTAGATTATGATTTTACAAATTTGACAGAAAAGGTAGTTCAACACACAGTAACGTTATGTTGTAATTACTGTATTTACAAATTTAGCACCGAAATAGCACGATATAATAATAATAATAATTATTATTTATTTATTTATATTCCGCCTCCATCTCCCCCAAAGGGGACTCGGGGCGGCTTACAGCAAAATCAGATACAAAACAATGACAAAACATGAAACATCAAAGAACAATTACATATATGTGTGTGTGTGTGTGTGTGTGTGTGTGTGTAAATATATATAAACATATATATATAAAATATATGGACACTTTAGCTTTGCTTTTGGCTTTTGGTTTTCTCTCTCTCTCTTTTTGATCCTTTTTAAATTGCAGTTTTCCTACTTTCTATACAATCAAATGTTCTCTCTCTTTTGATGTTAATTTACTCTATCTTATAAGGTAAAACTTCAATAAAAATATATTTTTAAAAAATAACAAAAACCAATAATAATATATATACCATAACCGAAAAAACAGAAACGCAGTATTAAAACATCGAATTAAAAACAATGAGGTTGCAATAGTCGATAAGCAAAGTGCACATTATGGGTTGCAAATTACTAAATGGATAAAGTGCAACAGATTCAATATATTGAAAACATTGACTACAAAAATGCATTGGATAATCCAGAACCTTGGATAAGCGAGTCTTGGGTAAGTGAGACTCTACTGTATGTACAATCTGAGGATTATTTGAACTTTCCTGTCCTGTTTTGCAGGGGACTATCCACAGGCCATGAAGCATTACACAGAAGCCATCAAGCGCAACCCCAATGATGCCAAACTGTACAGCAACAGAGCTGCCTGTTATACCAAATTGCTGGAGTTCCAGTTAGCACTAAAGGCAAGTGTTTGTAAGCCAGCGTCTCTGTGTCCCCCCCACAAAAAAACATGTCTTCTATGTCATCAGTTGGGAGACCCCCCCCCCCCCCCCCCCCGGACTAACTGCCACTCTGGGTCCAGGAAGCCACCATTCCACCATGTCTCCTGTGCCAATATAACAATATAATATATAATATTTTGCTATACTAATAGTATAATATACTGTATCTATATATATAAAAGAGTGATGGCATCACGGCAACCCACAAAACAACAAAACTACAGGCCCCCCAACCTCGAAATTTGACAACACAACCCATCATTCACGGCTTTAGGTTGACACAACAAAAAGAAAAGAAAAATAAAGTCCTAATTAGAGAGAGAGGAATAATTGCTTTTATCCAATTGCTGCCAGTTAGAAGGCTAAGCTCCTCCAACTTGGTCTCCTAGCAACCCAATAAAAAAAATTAAAAAAAATAATACAATAAAATACTATAATAACAGAAAATAACTAAAAATAATACAAGAAAATAATAAAATATAATAAATAAAAATATAACTTACAATAAAATTAATTAAAAAAATGCAAATAAAGTCAAATAAAAATTACACAACCATTTTTAACCAATACCACCACCACTTTGCCACAGCAATGCGTGGCCGGGCACAGCTAGTATACATATAATATTGATAAAATATTATAATGTAATACAATATAATAAAAATAATAGTACACTAAATTATAATTATATATTACATGTAATACTAATAATGCAGTGTAGTGGTATAATACAATATCATAATATATCATGCTTATATTGTGTTATGCTAATAATAATATAACATATTGTATATACATATATTTATAATATAATATAATACAGTATAATAATACACTATTATAATTATACATATATTACATGTAATACTAATAATTTTGCAGTATAGTCGTATAATATAGTAATATATCATGCTTATATTGTGCTATGCTAATAATAATAGTGTGTATATATATATATTTATAATATAATGTAATACAATATAATACACTATTGTAATTGTATATATTACATGTAATATTACAAATTTTGCAGTATAGTCGTATAGTATAATATAGTGATATATAATGCTTATATTGTGCTATGTTAATGATATAATATATGTACATATAACTTGTAAGCCGCCCTGAGTCTCCTTCAGGGTGAGAAGGGCGGAATATAAATGTCGCAAATAAATAAATTGCCTCCTGACGTTTTGCCCACATCTATGGCAGGCATCGTCAGAGTTTGTGAGGTCACAACTTCTGAGGATGTCTGCCATCAATGTGGGTGAAATGTCAGGAGAACATGACCATACAGTCCGGAAAACTCACAGCAACCCAAAGGAGATGCAAAGAATGAAGTGACTAAGCTAGATTGGTTGAAAGGGCTGGAGAAGATACATAAAGGTGATGTTCTTCCCCCAAAAAGTGACCTTTTCAAATAATAAAAGGCTTCTCTTCTTCTTGCAGGACTGTGAAGAATGTATTCGCCTAGAACCCACCTTCAGTAAGTACATGGAGTTGGGCTGGCTTTCAAAAATGGGATTGGAAAAGGATGGAAAGGATCTAGAGTCAAAGGAATGGGAAGAGACTGGGATTTTAAATTGTTTTCAAGTCCCTAGCAGCTAGTGGCCCCTTCTCTTGAGAAACTCACCTTGAATTGAGGAGAGAAGGGGGAAATGTGGTAGATCCGGGTGCGGGACCTGATGTTTAAATAACTGGTGTCGATTTTCAGTCAAGGGCTACACGCGCAAAGCGGCAGCACTGGAAGCCATGAAGGATTACACCAAAGCCATGGATGTCTATCAGAAAGCCCTAGAACTGGATTCCAACTGCAAGGTGAGCTTTTGGCGGTATATCATTATCACCATTATTAGGAACCGCTGTGCCAGCTAAACTGCTGACCTGAAGGTTGGGTTGCTGACCTGAAGGTTGCCAGTTCAAATCCGCAAGACAGAGTGAGTTCCCTTCTGTCAGCTCTAGCTTGCAAGGACATGAGAGAAGCCTCCCAGCAGGATGGTAACACATCCGGGCGTCCCCTGAGCAACGTCTCTGTAGACTGCCAATTCTCTCATACCAGAAGCTACTTGCAAGCATGTTCTCAAGTCGCTTCTGACATGATAAAAAAATCATAATACCGTATATACTCGAGCATAAGCCAAACCAAATATAAGCCAAGGCACCTAATTTTACCACAAAAAACTGGGGAAACATTGACTCCAGTATAAGCCAAGGGTGGTAAATTTCAGAAATAAAAACAGATACCAATAAAATTACATTAATTGAGCCATCAGTAGGTTAAATGTTGTTGAATACTTACATAAAGCTCAAATTTAAGATTGTCCAACTCTGATCCAATTATTATTCTTATCTTCTTCAATGTAAATGTGCTTATGTATCCTTTTAATAATAATAGAGTAAAATAATACATAAAAGGTAACTGTTTCCCCTGACGTTAAGTCCAGTCGTGTCCGACTCTGGGGGTTGGTGCTCATTTCCATTTCTAAGCCAAAGAGCCGGCATTGTCTGTAGACACCTCCAAGGTCATGTGGCCGGCATGACTGCATGGAGCGCCGTTACCTTCCCATCGGAGCGGTACCTATTGATCTATTCACATTGGCATGTTTTCAAACTGCTAGGTTGGCAGAAGCTGGAGCTAACTGTGGGTGCTCACTCCTGGGACCTTTCGGTCTGCAAGTTCAGCAGCTCAGTGCTTTAACACCCTTCGCCACCGGGGCTCCTTAAAGTAATACATATAATAATAATAATAATACAGGAAAATAATAAAAAGGTAAAGGTTTCCCCTGACGTTAAGTCCAGTCATGTCTGACTCTGGGGGTTAGTGCTCATCTCTATTTCTAAGCCAAAGAGCTGGCGTTGTCCATAGACACCTCCAAGGTCATGTGGCACTGGCATGACTGCATGGAGCGCTGTTACCTTCCCGCCGGAGTGGTACCTATTGATCTACTCACATTGGCATGTTGTCGAACTGCTAGGTTGGCAGGAAAATAATACATGATAATAAATAGAGTAAAATAATAAATGCAATAATAATAATAATAATATCAGAGTGAAATAATAAATGTATTAATAATAAAAATGGAGTAAAATAAATGTAATAATACCAATAATAATAGAGAAAAATAATAAATGTACCATATTTTCTCGAGTATCAGCTGACCCAAATATAAGCCAACCTGGACCCTCACTTGAGTATAAGCCAAGGGGGGCTTTTTCAGTCTTAAAAAAAAGGCTGAAAAACTAGGCTTATGCTCAAGTATATACAGTAATTATTATTAGCTGCTCTGAGACTCCCTTGGGAGAAAAGAAGCAAGATATTATCAATAATAGTAACAACAACAATAATAGATGTTCCCTCCCGTCCTGCAGGAAGCTGCCGAGGGCTACCAGCGCTGCCTCATGTCCCAGTACAACCGCAACGACAACCCTGAGGATGTGAAGCGCCGGGCCATGGCCGACCCCGAGGTGCAGCAGATCATGAGCGACCCAGCCATGAGATTGATCCTTGAACAGATGCAGAAAGACCCGCAAGCCCTAAGCGAGTGAGTGAGGGCAGTGAACACACGTGGGGTTGGCTTTCATTGGGGAGAAAAGATGCCAAAAGGGTGTCTTGCTGCAATCTGTGGATCTCCATAACAGGCATGGTCAGACTTCGGCCTTCCAAGTGTTTTGGACTTCAATTCCGACAATTCCAAAAAGCATTAAATTCCCCTAAATATTTCCAACATGTAATTACCCTACGTAAATTTGAAAAATCTGTTTCTGGTTTGAAAGTGTTATTTCCGGTTTAATTGTTTGGTACTTACTTTGAAAGTAGTTGTTGTACTCCAAAAACTTATTTTTGTGGCTGCTACAAACTATGTTGAATTGGGTTGCTGTGAATTTTCCGGGCTGTCTGGCCATGTTCCAGAAGCATTCTCTCCTGACATTTCACCCACATCTGTAGTAGGCATCCTCAGAGGTTGTGAGGTCTATTGGAAACTAGGCAAGTGGGGGTTGTATTTCTGTAGAATAATGTCCAGAGTGGGAGAAAGAACTCTTGTCTCTTTGAGGCAAGTGTGAATGTTGCCATTGGCCAGCTTGATTAGCATTGAATAGTAGCTTCAAAGCCTGGCTGTTTCCTGCCTGGGGGAAGTGGGCAAGTGGGGGTTGTATTTCTGTAGAATAATGTCCAGGGTGGGCGAAAGAACTCTTGTCTCCTTGAGGCAGTAGCTTCTCCTTTGAATAGTAGCTTCAAAGCCTTGCTGTTTCCTGCCTGGGGGAATCCTTTGTTGGGAGGTGTTAGCTCTATGTATGTCTGGATTTTCCTGTCTTCTGAGTGTTGTTCTTTATTTACTGTCCTGATTTTGGAGCTTTTGAATACTGGTAGCCAGATTTTGTTCATTTTTCATGTTGAAATAGTCCCCATGCTTGTGGATTTCAGTGGCTTCTCTGTGTCGTCTGACATGGTGGTTGCTAGTGTGGTCCAGCATTTCTGCGTACTCCAATAATATGCTGTGTCCAGCTTGGCTCAGTCCTAGCACTCTTGAAAAATCCCTTTCTTCTTTTTCCACAGACACTTGAAGAATCCCGTAATTGCTCAGAAAATCCAGAAGCTCATGGATGTCGGTTTAATTGCCATTCGGTGATGATTCTGATTCTGCGCCCTCCCTCCGTTTCCCTGTTGAAAAGGGCAGCTGGGACTTTGGGATGCTGGGCAGCGCCATCCAAGGGGCGCATTCTCTGCCAGAGGCAAAGACTTGTACAGTCCAGTGGTGTGTTGCTTTTTTTTTTTTCACGTGTGCCCACACCAGACCATCCTGTCCGCTCCTTCTGGGCCTGGCCTATCAAATATCATGGCTCATTGACCTGTCCCAGCAGTTATTCCCACTTGTGAGCTGCCCTCTTCTTCTTCTTCTTCTCCTCTCTCCTTCCCTTCTTGCAGTTTTAATTCTCCTCGCCTGTGATGATGGCCTGGAGAAGCTCATCATTCGTTTGTTGTCTGATTTCGTTTGGCTCTGAGGCTGCATTCCTTTATTTTTTTTGTCTGCTGCACATGCAATAAAAAAGCAAAGTTAGTGGCCTTGGCTGTTTGAGTTATCTTCCTTCATTTGTCAGGTCTTGGTTTAGAATATTGAATCATAAAGAGTTGGGGACATCCAGTCCAACCCCGTTCTGCCAGGCAGAAGGAGGCAATCAAAGCCCTCCTGGCAGATGGCCATTCAGGCCGTTTAGTAAAGGTTTCCCCTGACGTTAATCCAGTCGTGTCCGACTCTGGGGGTTGGTGCTCATCTCCATTTCTAAGCCAAGGAGCCGGCGTTGTCCATAGACACCTCCAAGGTCATGACTGCATGGAGCGCCGTTACCTTCCCACCGGAGCGGTACCTATTGATCTACTCACATTTGCAGCAGGAGCTTACTCTGCTCCCTGGATTTGAACCGCCAACCTTTGGGGCAGCAAGTTTGGCAGCTCAGCAGTTTAACCCACTGCGCCACCGGGGGCTCCAATAATAATACACTATTATAATTGTATATGATATATTACATGTAATATGACTAATAATATTGCAATATAGTAGTATAGTACAATATCTATATATATAAAAGGGTAATTAAATTTCGGCCTAGGACAAAACAACAAAACTACACATCCCAGAAACACTAAACTTGGCAGCACAACCCCTCATCCATGCCTCTACGTTCATACAACAAAAAGAAAAGAAAAAGTCCTAATTAGAGGGAGAGGAAGAATTGTTTTTATCCAATTGCTGCCAGTTAGAAGGCTAAGCTCCGCCCACTTGGTCTCCTAGCAACCCACTCAGCCCAGGGGACAGGCAGAGTTAGGCCTCTTCCACACTGCCTATAAAATACAGATTATCTGATTTTAACTGGATTATATGGCAATGTAGACTCAAGGCCCTTCCACACAGCTATATAACCCATTTATAATGGACTTAATGTAAGGGAAAACCTTTACCTTAACTACCACCAATACCTCAATACTTTATTTCCCATACTACCAGACTTCGCCACAGCAACGCGTGGCCGGGCACAGCTAGTATAATATATTGTATGTACATATAATTTGTAAGCCTCCCTGAGTACCCTTTGAGGTGAGAAGGGCGGGATACAAATGTCACTAATAATAATAATAAACAGGAAAAACTCAGCCGCTATCAGGACCTCAAGATTGAACGTCAAAGACTCTGGCGGAAACCAGTGCAGGTGGTCCCGGTGGTGATGGGCACACTAGGTGCCATGCCAAAAGATCTCAGCTGGCATTTGGAAACAATAGACATTGACAAAATTACGGAGCGGTACCTATTGATCTACTCACATTTGCATGTTTTCGAACTAGGTTGGCAGAAGCTGGGGCTAACAGCGGGCGCTCATTCCATTCCTCGGATTCGAACCTGCAACCTTTCCATCTGCAAGTTGAGCAGCTCAGCGCTTTAACATACTGCGCCACCAGGCTCTGTTTGCAAGCCCCCAAAGAAAGAGCTTTTACTGAGTTTCCGAGCCAGAGAGTTCTGTTGTTGAACAGCTCCACTTACTGACACATACACACTCATGTTTTCCCCTCATTCCTTTGCATTGTGGAAAGAGAACAGGGATTATCTGCTTCCCACACGCAGTCATGACTTGGAGATCTCAGAGTTAAGTTGGAATGAGACTGCATTTTCCCTTTAACCAAATCTTTTAAGCAAAAGCATCAAAGAACCACGGGTAAAGTGCATACGGTTGGGCCCTTGCTATCTGCTGGGATTTGGTTCCCCCCTCAACCCCAAAATTCATGGATGCTCAATGGCAAAATCAAGGTTTGTTTTCTATTTTTTAATTAATTTTTCCATATAATATTTATTGCACACACACACACATATATATAGGTTGGCTGTAATGGGAAACTTGAGAACTTGGCTGTTCTCAAGTCGGATGAGCTCCCATCTGTCAGCTCTAGCTTGCGGGGACATTAGAGAAGACTCCCAGCAGGATGGTAACACATCCAGGCATGCCCTGGGCAACGTCTCTGTAGACTGCCAATTTTCTCTCACCAGAAGCGTCTTGCAGTATGTTCTCAGGTTGGGTGAGCTCCCATTTGTCAGCTCTAGCTTGCGGGGACATGAGAGAAGACTCCCAGCAGGATGGTAACACATCCAGGCATCCCCTGGGCAACGTCTCTGTAGACTGCCAATATTCCCACGCCAGAAGCGACTTGCAGTATGTTCTCAGGCTGGGTGAGCTCCCATCTGTCAGCTCTAGCTTGCGGGGACATGAGAGAAGACTCCCAGCAGGATGGTAACACATCAGGGCATCCCCTGGGCAACGTTTGTGTAGATGGCCTATTCTCTCACACCAGAAGCGACTTGCAGTATGTTCTCAGGTCGGGTGAGCTCCCATCTGTCAGGTCTAGCTTGCGGGGACATGAGAGAAGACTCCCAGCAGGATGGTAACACATCCGGGCATCCCCTGGGCAACGTCTCTGTAGATGGCCTATTCTCTCACACCAGAAGTTACTTGCAGTATGTTCTCAGGTCGGGTGAGCTCCTGTGTGTCAGCTCTAGCTTGCGGGGACATGAGAGAAGACTCCCAGGAGGATGGTAACACATCCAGGCATCCCCTGGGCAACATCTCTGTAGATGGCCTATTCTCTCACACCAGAAGTTACTTGCAGTATGTTCTCAGGTCGGGTGAGCTCCTGTGTGTCAGCTCTAGCTTGCGGGGACATGAGAGAAGACTCCCAGCAGGATGGTAACACATCAGGGCATCCCCTGGGCAACGTCTCTGTAGATGGCCTATTCTCTCACACCAGAAGCGACTTGCAGTATGTTCTCAGGTCGGGTGAGCTCCCATTTGTCAGCTCTAGCTTGTGGGGACATGAGAGAAGACTCCCAGCAGGATGGTAACACATCCAGGCATGCCCTGGGCAACGTCTCTGTAGACGGCTAATTCTCTCACACTAAAAGTGACTCAAGTCACTTCTGACATGATTTTAAAAATGCTTGTGTAAACAGGGCTTTTAATAACAATAAAAAATAAGCTTGTATAAAACCAAACAGCCAACATGGCCCCGCCATTCTGTGGTGTTGAGATTGGGACAATAGACTGCTGATGGCAGCAAACGCAATATGCCAAAATGGCAACTGAGCAACAGCAGTCGTGATAAGAGGATTGTAGCATATTGCCGGATTGTAGCATATGTGTGTTGGGAAAGTGCTCCATTGGCAACAGGAATCAGACTCCTGATTCAGACCCAGGATGAATCATATGGAGACCCTATTGGATGTTTGGCAATGCTTCCTCTTTTTAATCCGCTTGCAACCATACTAGAGAAGTCTCTGTTGCAACAGTGTGCTCACCCGGTGAAGGGGCAAACAGACACGTAGTCATTGCTCTTTCCCCCAAACTGAAGTAGTGGTCATCCTATGGGCAGAGCTTCGACCTTGTTGCCCCACATCAGGCTTAAGGACTAGAGAAGCTCCAGCTTCTGCCAACCTAATAATAATTATTTTATTTTTACACCCCGCCCCATCTCCCTGAAGGGACTCGGGGCGGCTTACATGGGGCCAAGCCCAGACATCAGACAATATAAAAACATAGCGATAAAACAAGTCAATCGACAATAAAACAAATCATAAAGCAAATAACTTTTGTTTTTGGATGCCGCCTCCATCTCCCCAAAGGGACTCGGAGCGGCTGACACGGGGACAAGTCCAATCAAATCACATTAACATCATAAAATCAACAATTACTAATATTGCAATATAGTTGTATAGTACAATATAATAAAATATAATGCTTATATAGTGCTTATATTGTGCTATAGTAATAATATATATATAACTTGTAAGCCGCCCTGAGTCCCCTTCGGGGTGAGAAGGGCGGGATATAAATGTCGCTAATAAATAAACAAATTATACTAAAAACACATTAAACAGGCCATAGTTTAAAATAAACATAATTTAAAAATGCATAAAATATTAGCAAGCACCCACAAGCCATAAAATAATTAATTAATTAATTAATTAATTAATTAATTAATAAAGGCACCATTTATAGTTCACCATTTTACTCTGACAATGGCAAACAGAGGCACTAGAAGCCCAAAAGCACATTTTTCTCATAGAAACTGGTGGATAAAGCATGAGGATCTTTGATAAACAGATTTAACCATATGTCTTATATTTTATATTGTATTTAACTAGCTGTGCCCGGCCACGCGTTGCTGTGGCGTTGTCTGGTGGTGTCTGTATTTTATAGGCAGTGTGGAAGAGGCCTAAGTGAGGCCTAACTTTGCCTGTCCCCTGGGCTGAGTGGGTTGCTAGGAGAGCCTTCTAATTGGCAGCAATTGGATAAAAACAATTATTCCTCTCCCTCTAATTATGACTTTATTTTTCTTTTCTTTTTGTTGTATCAACCTAGAGGCGTGGATGAGGGGTTGTGTTGTCAATTTTCGAGGTTGTGGGGTGTTTAGTTTTGTTGTTTTGTCGGTCGCCAGGATTCCATCACTCTTTTATATATATAGATTGCTTCTATTGGATTTCATATATTGTGATATATATATATATATATATATATATATATATATATATATATATATATATATATAAAAAATAAACCTAGCAGTTTGAAAACATGCCAATGTGAGTAGATCAATAGGTACCTCTTCTGCGGGAAGGTAACTGCACTCTATGCAGTCATGCTGACCACATGACTTAGGAGGTGTCTACGGACAACGCCGGCTCTGTGGCTTAGAAATGGAGATGAGCACCAATCCCTAGACTTAATGTCAAGGGAAAACCTAAAGATTCAAGGGTCCACGTTTACTGAAACAAAGGCATAGCTGATGTGCTGTTTCTCCTCCTCAAAGTTGATTTTAAAAAGGGTTGCATCAGGGGAAGTAGAAGGGAAATCACTTTCTGAAGAGCTACTTTTGGCCTCCTTGCCCTCCCCATAGCTCTGAACACATGAGCACAAGATGGGCCTTGGTGTAAAAGAGGAAGTATTTCAGCATCTCTTTTCTTTGCCTTTCCCTTGATCTTCATCAGATTAGCATTCTGACATGAACAGAAGCCTTCTGTCCTCATAAATAAGATTTTGGGGGGGATTCAATAAACCCAATACTGGAAGAACAAACTTGGAAGTGGTTGCTGTAATGCAAATAATTAAATAATAATAATAATTAATAATTAATTAATAATAATAATACTAATAATAATAATAATTCCACATCACAGTTGTGGAAAAGAACAAGGTTTGGATCATTGATGTTGCCATCCCAGGTGACAGTCGCATTGACGAAAAACAACAGGAAAAACTCAGCCGCTCTCAGGACCTCAAGATTGAACTTCATTCTGGATAAAGACTTTTTTCAGGACATTAATAAAGAAAAATTAATTATATTTTTGTCAACGGCAGCAAGGATGGTCTTTGCAAAGATGTGGAAGCTCGAAAAGATACCAGACAGAGAAGACTGGCTTAAAAAAGTATGGGAGATAAAAGATATGGACCAGCTAACGTATTTTTTGGGGGGAAAAACACTGGTAAGGGTGTAAAGAAGACTGACTGGTCGGTATTCGAAGAGTATATGAATTTAAAATACAATCCTTGAAGAACAGAGAGGCAAAAGATTTTCTTTTAAAGTAAATGGGAGAGAAGTAAAAGAAGCAGAATAAAAGAAATTTGAACAGGAACAAGGGATAAACGGAAGTTCAAAATATTTTTTTCCTTTTCTTTCTCTTTTTTGGCTTTTTACTTACGTTTCTTAACTTTCCTATAAATATTGTTCCCCCTCTTTCAATGTATAAGTAGTTTGGAAATCTTTAATAAAATTATTATGAAGAAAGATTGAACTTCAAAGACTGGCAGAAACCAGTGCAGGTGGTCCTAGTGGTGATTGGCACACTGGGTGCTGTGCCAAAAGATCTCAGCCGGCATTTGGAAACAACAGACATTGACAAAATCACGATCTTCCAATTGCAAAAGGCCACTTTACTGGGATCTGCGAGCATCATGTGAAAATACATCACATAGTCCTAGACACTTGGGAAGTGTTCGACTTGTGATTTTGTGATACGAAATCCAGCATATCTATCTTGTTTGCTGTGTCATAATAAAATAATAATAATAATAATAATAATAATAATAATAATAATAATAATAATAATAATAATAATAATATACATCACACAGTCCTAGACACTTGGGAAGTGTTCGACTTGTGATTTTGTGTTACGAAATCCAGCATATCTATCTTGTTTGCTGTGTCATAATAATAATAATAATAATAATAATAATAATAATAATAATATACATCACACAGTCCTAGACACTTGGGAAGTGTTCGACTTGTGATTTTGTGATATGAAATCCAGCATATCTAGTTTGCTGTGTCATAATAAAATAATAATAATAATAATAATAATAATAATAATAATAATGATTCATTGGAACTTATGCCTCAAGTACCACCTCCCAGCAGCAAAGAACTGGTGGGATCACAAACCTGCAAAGGTCATGGAAAATGAACACGCAAAGATACTGTGGGACTTCCGAATCCAGACTGACAAAGTTCTGGAACACAACACACCAGACATCACAGTTGTGGAAAAGAACAAGGTTTGGATCATTGATGTTGCCATCCCAGGTGACAGTCGCATTGACAAAAAACAACAGGAAAAACTCAGCCGCTATCAGGACCTCAAGATTGAACTTCAACGACTCTGGCAGAAACCAGTGCAGGTGGTCCCGGTGGTGATGGGCACACTGGGTGCCGTGCCAAAAGATCTCAGCCGGCATTTGGAAACAATAGACATTGACAAAATTACGATCTGCCAACTGCAAAAGGCCACCCTACTGGGATCTGCACGCATCATCCGAAAATACATCACACAGTCCTAGACACTTGGGAAGTGTTCGACTTGTGATTTTGTGAAACAAAATCCAGCATAACTATCTTGTTTGCTGTGTCATACAACGTCGTTGTATCAATAATAATAATAATAACTACTTTATTTTTATATCCTGCCTCCATCTCCCCGAAGGGACTCAGGGCGGCTTACATGGGGACGAGCCCAACATCAACATAGGTTAAAACACAATCCAGGAATGAAAACAATATGACAAAATGAATATAAAATGACATAAAACACATTTCCATGTTCTGCATTGTATCCATCCGCCAACTCAACACAGGTGTTTGTGTGTTTTTCAGGAGAGGTGACTATGTTCCTGTGTGTGTGTCTGTGTGTGAGAGAGAGGGGTGTTGGTCAGAAAAAGCCATAAAGTTCACAAGATAAAACTTTGCAAGAACAACTTGGCCTGCCGCCCGATTGGTGCGCTCCGCTTCCGGCCACAGGCAAACACGAGGTTGCATACAGAGACTTCCACTTTTGAGCAAGTGGCAGTTCCGTTGTATGTGAGCGCCTATGTGTCACCCGCAAAAGGGAGGAAGTTGATAAGTGGGGAGGAACGCCTAAACCCGGAGCAGAGCCAAGCGCCCCGTGGAAACAACTCAAGTGAAAAGAAAGTTGGGCTCACTTTCCGGTCCACGGCAACATCCAAGGACTTTGGGTCTAAGGTACGTTCGGTTGGCTCCTGTTTTCTTGAAGGTCTTGTGCACCATGGGATGGGGAAGTTTGTTCTCACTCCTGTGGGCCTCAGGATGTGGCTGGATTAGTGGTTTTTTGGATTTTCACTGCCTCTATTTAGGTAAAGGTTTTCCCCTGACATTAAGTCCAGTCGTGTCCGACTCTGGGGGTTGGAGCTCATCTCCATTTCTAAGCCAAGGAGCCGGCGTTGTCCATAGACACCTCCAAGGTCATGACTGCATGGAGCGCCGTTACCTTCCCACCGGAGCGGTACCTATTGATCTACTCACATTTGCAGCAGGAACTTACTCTGCTCCCTGGATTTGAACCGCCAACCTTTGGGGCAAGTTCAGCAGCTCAGCAGTTTAATCCACTGCGCCACCGGGGGCTCCAATAATAATAATAGACTATTATAATTGTATATTATATATTACATGTAATATGACTAATAATATTGCAATATAGTAGT
Source organism: Anolis carolinensis (assembly GCF_035594765.1). Classification (NCBI taxonomy): domain Eukaryota; kingdom Metazoa; phylum Chordata; class Lepidosauria; order Squamata; family Anolidae; genus Anolis; species Anolis carolinensis. The sequence continues at coordinate 6,794,606 of NW_026943825.1, forward strand.
ATAGTACAATATAGTAATAAATAATGTTTATATTGTGCTATACTAATAATATAATATATTGTATGTACATATAACTTGTAAGCCTTCCTGAGTACCCTTCAAGGTGAGAAGGGCGGGATATAAATGTCACTAATAATAATAATAATACAGTAGAGTCTCACTTATCCAAGCTAAACGGGCCGGCAGAAGCTTGGATAAGCGAATATCTTGGATAATAAGGAGGGATTAAGGAAAAGCCTATTAAACATCAAATTAGGTTATGATTTTACAAATTAAGCACCAAAACATCATGTTATACAACAAATTTGACAGAAAACCTAGTTCAATACGCAGTAATGTTATGTTGCAATTACTGTATTTACGAATTTAGCACCAAAATATCACAATATATTGAAAACATTGACTACAAAAATGGCTTGGATAATCCAGAGGCTTGGATAAGCGAGGCTTGGATTAGTGAGACTCTACTGTAATAAGATACTGTGGAACTTCCGAATCCAGACTGACAAAGTTCTGGAACACAACACACCAGACATCACAGTTGTGGAAAAGAAAAAGGTTTGGATCATTGATGTCGCCATCCCAGGTGACAGTCGCATTGACGAAAAACAACAGGAAAAACTCAGCCGCTATCAGGACCTCAAGATTGAACTGCAAAGACTCTGGCAGAAACCAGTGCAGGTGGTCCCGATGGTGATGGGCACACTGGGTGCCGTGCCAAAAGATCTCAGCCGGCATTTGGAAACAACAGACATTGACAAAATCACGATCTTCCAACTGCAAAAGGCCACCCTACTGGGATCTGCGCGCATCATCTGAAAAAGGCAGGATATTAATAAACATAACAACAACTCCTCTCTGGCCTCCTTAGGGCTCATCATGGCCGGTCTGAAAACAGCGACTGGGGAATACATTGACGACTCTTGGGAGCTCAACGTCTTCGTGGAAGACTTGGGGCCAGATGCCGATCCGGTCACACTCCGGGTCTCGGGCAGCATGCATATCGGAGGCGTCATGCTCCAGATCGTGGATAAATTAAGTAAGTCTGCCAAGGTTTATTTCCCATGATTGCTTTTCCTTGCAGTAAGGTTTTGTGTGCAATATTAGGGGTGCATCTACAGCAGGCATGGGCAAACTTGGGCCCTCCGGGTGTTTTGGACTTCAACTCCCATAATTCCTAACAGCCCATGCCTGCTGTAGATGCACCCTGTGACTGACTTGGCTTGGTTATGGGCCTTGTTGCCAGCCAGGAGAGGGGGGTTACTATAATCCCAAACTATGACGTTGGTGGCTAATCGGAGTCCTACCAGGAATCCACCAAGGGATGGGGTTGACCACAACGCCTTGGCTGAGTCACCCTTCTCCATTCACACAGTCAGATGGACCAGTCAGATGGACACCAGCATTTCCTGGCCCCCTCCCTCTGCTTTCCTTCCCTTTTGCAGAGGAAAGGCTGTTAACCAAAAGAGTGCTCCAAAACACATGAAGACATGTCTACAAGAACCATGCGATCAGTAGGCCGGGCCAGCACACCTTCACAGGTGTTTTTTTTTTTAATTCCCACCTTGGACCATTGCTTCTTGAACTGTGGGTCCCCTGAGCTCAATGTTAGGGCCCCGAAAAAAGTGGCAATGGCAAAAGTTTTCTGTGCCCTGTTGAACCCTAGCCTTGAGACCCCTTTTCGCCCAGCACCACACCAGAGTCTGGTAGTACTAACTACAGTAGTTTAGTAAGAAAAGCATGTACAAAGGGGGGGGGGGGAGGGCATTTTCCAAAAAAAGCTAAGAAAAGGAGCTATAAAATAGCACTAGTCCATATACAAAAGAACAGTAGCCCAAAAATGGCAAAATACACAAAATTCAAGAAGATCACAGGCATAAATCCGTAAGCATGAAAGCAGAAACCTTTTCCAAGGCAAAACTTTTTCAGAAACATAGGCAAATGCAAAAAACTTGAATCATAAACTTGAGAACTGAAACAAGGACCTGAAATTTTGGCAATGTTGTCTGCTCTGAGAGACACTAAGACTATCACTTAATTCAGGGGTCCCTAAACTAAGGCCCGGGGGCCGGATGCGGCCCTCTGAGGTCATTTACCTGGCCCCCACCCTCAGTTTTATAGTATAATATATTGTATATACATATAATATTGATAATAATATTATAATGTAATGCAATATAACACTAATAATAATACCATATAATAATATTTATATATTCTATATTACATATAATATAACTAATAATATTACAGTATAGTGGTATAGTTCAATATAGTAATATTTAATGCTAATATTGTGCTATGCTAATAATATAATATATTGTATGTACATATAATTTGTAAGCCAGTCTGAGTCCCCTTTGGGGTGAGAAGGGTGTGATACAAATGTAGTAAATAAATGTAGTAAATAAATAAATAATAAATAAATAAATTTTAGGCTTGCCCAAAGTCTGAAATGACTTGAAGGCACACAACAACAACAACCCTAATTAACTTGACTATCTCATTGGCCAGAAGCAGGACCACACTTCCCATTGAAATCCTGATAAATGTATGTTGGTTAAAATTGTTTTTATTTTTAAATAATGTATTGTTCTTTCATTGTTGTTGTTGTTGTTGTTGTTTTTGCACTACAAATAAGCCATGTGCAGTGTGCATTGGAATTTGTTTGTATTTTTTTTTCAAATGATAATCCGGCCCCTCAACAGTCTGAAGGATTGTGGACCGGCCCTCGGCTTAAAAAGTTTGAGGACCCCTGACTTAATTTAAGCCCAAGCACGACCAAGAAGCCATGAGATCATGCCTCACACACTTGGGTTTTCAAAGACTTCCCACGGAGTCTCTCTGTTCGCCTAATTAATCTATCCCTTTAATCCACTTTTTAGTTGCTTTTAAAATATCCCAGTTTCTCTCTCCTCCTCCCACATTCCCTTTGTGTCGTCAGCTTACTTTAATTGACAAAAACAGCATCTAAAGGACAAAAGTTACTTTTCACTCACCACAGATGGGGAAGGAGAAGAGCTCAGTAGACTCAGGCAAAAGCAAACTTTCATCACTTGTGTTTTTTTCCCCTCCTTAATAATCTCTTCGATTTTGACCATATTCAGATGATGCTTGGTTACATATACGTATGTCATCCTGTATTTCTTCCTCCTTTGCTCCAGAACTCCAGAGGGATTGGTCGGACCATGCCTTGTGGTGGGAACAGAAGAAGCAGTGGCTGCTGAAGACCAACTGGAGCCTGGATAAATATGGGATCTTGGCCGATGCCAAACTCCGCTTCACGTCGCAACATAAACCAGTGCTTCTTTCCCTGCCAAACCAATGCACAGTCCGTGTCCGGGCTAACTTTGCTCAACCAGTCTTCCGCACAGTTGCCGATATTTGCAAGGTGCTTGGTGAGTACACATCCAAACTGAAGAGACCTGTTATTGAAACTGAAATGTTGTCAGGGTCAGTCCTACTACTGTGACGCAGAGCGAGGTAGCAGGCAATGGATTCTGGACATAATATAACCTATTTATTTATTTATTTATTTACAGCATTTATATTCCGCCCTTCTCACCCCGAAGGGGACTCAGGGCGGATCACATTACACATATAGGCAAACATTCAATGCCTTTTAACATAGAACAAAGACAAACAAACATAGGCTTCGAGCAGGCCGCGAACTCATGACCTCCTGGTCAGAGTGATTCATTGCAGTGATTCACTGCAGCTGCTCTCCCAGTGTGTGCCACAGCCCAAGCCTTTGGATAATCAATGAAACTAAACAAAATGAACAGCGATTCCATACAAATGCACACCACTAGTAATGTTCTGTCACGTGCTGGGCCTGTAACTATTGTCTTTGTATAGGACGTATACTTTATGCCCAGCGGGAAGCCAGGGCGCCTCAAAAGAGAGGTTGTTGAGAATTTTCCTGAATCATAGAATCATAGAATAGTAGAGTTGGAAGAGACCTCATGGGCCATCTAGTCCAACCCCCGCTAAGAAGCAGGAAATCTCATTCAAAGCACCCCCGACATATGGCCATCCAGCCTCTGCTTAAAGGATAGTCCTTTGAGTCTTTAATGAGATAACAAAGTCTTTATTATTGAACAAATAATAAATCTTCAAGGAGTCAAATAACACTTCAAGGTTTCCTTAATAAACTGTTGGCCTTTTCAGTTTTGTCCCCAGGGGACAGACAATTGGTTTTGGATAACTGTGAAAAACCCTCTTATAACCTCTCCCAGGCTGTCTATTATATGGGCCTAGCTGATGTGGGACCCACTACCGATTCCAAATGCATCTGGGTATCGAGTGGACCTACCAACCAAGGCTTGCAGATGTTTCAGCTGGGGTTCCGTGGATCTGTGGTGCTGTTTCCTCTCTGAGGTTTCTTTGGAAACTTTAGGGCTGTTTCCCTCAGGAGCTGTGAGGCTGAGAGGCTGTGAGCTCCTAGCCAGAACCTTTGGGACCTTTCCCCTGGAATTTCTGTTTCTGATTCCTTGGATGTTCCATATCCCCAGATGTTCTTGAGATACGAAGCTTTTCTTCGGGACGAGCTTGTCTACGTCCTATAGCTTAGCTTCCTTAAGTGAGACTGACTTAAAAATGGCTCCTTCCCTCCCAGAGCCCTGAACAAGGGGCGGAACCAAACTTAATGATGATGGACAGGCGGCCTGCCCTATGTCTACAAACATTAGCAGCAAGAAAATAAAGTTGGAGCTTCTGGTACAGTCGTACCAGCACAAGTAAACACAGCTCTCCTTGGACTCTCCCGCCACAGGTATCCGTCATTACGAAGAGCTATCGTTGCTTCGGGCCCCTGAACAGAAAGACAAGCGGAAGCAGAAGGAAAAGGATGGGATCCAGGCAGAAAGCTACGACTTGACTGGAGTGCGGCTGCCAGCAAGTGAGTAACGGGGGCATTCGGAATATGGAAGGGTACTTTCTCCGACTCCCAGAAGCCACCATCAAGCACGGCAACCAGGTTTTGGGTACAGCACTAAGCTGTAGCTGTTCTGTCACGAGCTGGGCCTGTAACTATAGTCTCTGTGTATAGGACGTATACTTTATGCCCAGCAGGAAGCCAGGGCGCCTAAAGAGAGGTTGTTGAGGATTTCCCTGAAAAGGATGGTCTTTTGAGTCTTTAATGAAATAACGAAGTCTTTATTGATGAACAAATAATGAATCTTCAAGGAGTCAAATAACACTTCAAGGTTTCCTTAATAAACTGTTGGCCCTTTCAGTCTTGTCCCCAGGGGACAGGCAATTGGCTTTGGATAACTGTGAAAACCCTCTTATAACCTCTCCCAGGCTGTCTATTATATGGGCTTAGCTGATGTGGGACCCACTACCGATTCCAAATGCGTTTGGGTGTTGAGTGGACCTACCAGCCAAGGCTTGCAGATGTTTCAGCTGGGGTTCTGTGGATCTGTGATGCTGTTCTTTCTTTGAGTCTTTAGAAACTTAGGGCTGTTTCCCTCAGGAGCTGTGAGGTTGAGAGGCTGTAAGCTCTCAGCCAGAGCTTTTGGGACTTTTCCCTGGAATTTCTGTTTCCTCAAATGTTCTGTATCCCCGGATGTTCTTGAAATATGAAGCTTTTCTACGGGACGAACTGGTCTACGTCCTATAGCATAGCTTCCTTAGTGAGACTAACTTAAAAATGGCTCCTTCCCTCCCAGAGCCCTGAACATGGGGCGGAATCAAACTTAATGATGATTGACAGGCGGCCTGTCCTATGATTGCAAACATTTAGTCAGAGCTTCTGGTACAGCTGTACCAGCACAGTAGCCTGAAATAAATATATTGTGCAAGCTCTGAATGTAACATGGACTTGCTCTCTTCTTGTCATTTCACATGCACATTTGTGCCTCATGCAGAGATGTCTCTCTTCAAGAAGTCTTGGTGGTAATAACTGTACAACTTGAGGCAAACCATAAATGGTCCATCTGCAAAAAAATGGCCCAATGCGCCAGCCTTTGCCAGAGTCCTGACTGTTCCTCCGTTTTCTTCTGAGGCCAGGTGCAGAGCAGCAGCTCTTCCGTGGGATGCCCGCTCACTTCTCGGACAGCGTCAACACAGAGACCTGCTACCGGATGCTATCTGTCAGCCAGACCGGGATCACCCCTGAGCAGATCATGCGGATGCACCGGCCAGGATCCCTCACGGAGAAGGCACAGATCAACAGCAGGTGAGGATGACGTCCACCAAGAGGGACTTAGAACGAACAATGCCTCAAGGTCAGTCAGAGCAGCCAGACACTGTAACACTAGATAAGGAGTTGGGCAAAGAGCTAAGGAGTTAGGCAAAGACACCTGGGGATATGGAGATTAACAAAAGTCTTCGTTTACAGATTAGTGCAAAAAATAGGCAGTCAGAGCATTTACGCAGGAAAGTTGAAGAGAAATTTCATGGGAAAAGAAACGACTTCATGGGTTCCTATTAAGAGTTATTTCTTACCTAAGAGTTAGTTCAGGCAACGTAGCGTTCAAGTAAGAAGCTAGTCCTTAGTTCTCTGGTTTTTGTTTCAAGTCGAGCCTTGGTTTTGGATTTAAGTATCCTGGAAGTTCCTTATGTTCTTGTTTTTGCACTCTAGCTCAAGTTTTAACTAGGTAAATCTTTGCTTGTGGATTTGTATTGTACCTGTGACTTTCCGGCTATTTCTGAGCTATATTGCCTTGGGATTTGCATGAGACATGGGATAACTGTCTGGTTGTTATCTATTGCTGACCCTTTTTTTGGATTATACATCTTTCCTTATTCTTGATTTTTCCTATATTTTATGTGTTTTTTCAATAAATTGTTTGCTTATACTGTATTTATCCCAAGGTTTTCCTCCTTTCTCCTTCTCTCAGGTGGCTGGATTCATCGCGGACTTTGCTGCAACAGGAAGTCAAGGAGCATGATTGTTTATGGCTACGCTTCAAGTATTTTTGTTTCTTTGACTTGGAGCCTAAGGTGAGCATTCCTCACGAAGTCTTTTTTTTTTTTTTTTGGGTGAAGGAGAGTGTCCTTTTTTACTGACCTTTAAGAAAGACAGCTGGGCAACTGCTCAAATCTGCAGATCTCAGTTCTAGTTCTCCAAGTGTTCTTGGTGCTGGGACTAGGGCTTAAATATTATTTTAAATCAATTAAAAATGGAAAACCGGTCTCATCATGCATTGTATGCATTTAATATTTTGGTCTTTGAGAAATATGTACATGGCACTGGAATATATGCCACAGCCAGTGTGGAGGGTGGGCTGTATGTTGTCTTAAGCTCCTTATAGAAATCCAATATGCCGATGATAACGTAGCCTGTGCACATTCATACTCGGACAACGAGAGATTGCCTAAGTAAGTAAGGAAGGAAGAAGAAGGGAGTGCAGAAATATAGTAAGTTCAGAGCAGCAGTATGTGTAACACCTCTACGCTGTGTGAGCACTGGAAACCAACACGGAGGCCAATAAACAATCTAATATCTTTATTAATGCAATAAAAGAATAAAACAAAAGTATGCAGAGTATATAGTCAAGAAATTGTCCTTATAAGAAAGATCAAAAATAGTCCAAATAAATGAAGTTATATGTCCAGTATTAGAGTCCAAAGTCTACAATCCAATAACCGAAACACACTCAAACTCTTTGGAAGTTTGAGTGGGGAAAGAGCAAGGATTCACCGGGAGATTCTTGAAATTAAGTCCAGACAAGGATTCGAGGCTAGGCAAGGTAATTCGTGGTGGATCTGAAACACAGTCCAAACTTGAACAGGAGTGAAAACGCAACTCCCGGTCTACTCGTGAGTAAGCGCACCGAAAGGCCGCTTAGGAGCTCGGAAACAAGGGACGATGTTCTTCTTTTATTAGTCACATTGACACCGCGATAGGGAGAGCTCAGTGCAGAACTTTTATGGAAGTTCAAGAGTTCCCCCCCAACAGGTGTTTAACTCCCCTATTGTTCCCAGAGAAAGTAGCTGTTTCAACATGCCTGCCTCCCCCAAACTTCCCAAGGGAAACGGTTTAATTATAATCCTCTCTCTCCACTAATCTTGCACTTCGTCTCAGAAACTCCTTATGGGAGCGATGTGTTTTGAGAAAAGACTTCCTATCAAACACAACACTTTCCGGGGAACCAGGCTCTGTTTCAAGGGCGTCCGTAATTGGCTTTGGCACCAAAATGTCAACAGGGGACATCTGGAATGGAACAGAATCTTGCTGAGATGGGAAAAAACCCATATCCTCTTCAGTTTGATCTATGATGGCTGCGGGGTCATGGATCAAGGGTCCCTGAGACATCACAGTATGATTCAAACCTGGCGTTTCTGGTGAATACCTTGACCACTGCAACTTCTCCTTCTTTTCTCGCAGTATGACACAGTGCGGATCAACCAGCTCTATGAACAGGCCCGTTGGTCCGTGTTGCTGGAGGAGACGGAGTGCACTGAGGAAGAGATGGTGGTCTTTGCTGCTCTGCAGGTAACATTTCTTTGCTCTCCCAAATCCAGCGACAGATCTTGGCAAGGATCTAGTGTTGTGGTCCTTCTCTCCGTCAGACCATGCTCACTGGGGATGGTCCAACACTGGCAAAGGACACTGGCTTGGAGAAGGCTGGTTTATTGCAGTGTTGTTGAGTTTCTTTTAGTTTTATCTTCCATGCTCAAAGCTAAATCAAACTTTGTTTTTGTGGCTTTGTCATAGTATCGCATCAACCAGCTGTCCTTGAATGCCAGCCCGACAGAGCACTCTGGCGACCCGGGCCTTGACGATTTAGACAAAGCTCTTGCCAGTCTGGAGGTCAAGCTTGAAGGGTCCTCCTCAACACCCAATGTTCTGGTAAGCACTTCCCCTGAGCCAAGAACGGGCTGTTGTATGACTTTTCAGATATTTTCAGATTTTAACTCCTGTAACTTCTTACTTCTTTTTTTTTCAATCATAAATGTCTTGGGAATCTTATACCAGCCTAAAAGGACAGTGAATATTTGTTTTGTTTGCCCTCTAGGAAAGTCTCACAGCTATCCCTGAGCTGAAGGATAACCTCCGGATATTCAGGTGACGTTCTACAAGACATTTCTCCCATACTTGATTCCTGAAGAAACATATTCATACGGACTGAAACCATTTCTTTTCATTCACTCATTTTACGAGCACTTTTGCAACGTTATCTATATATATAAAAGGGTAATGGAATCACGGCACCGGACAAAACAACTAAACTAAACGCCCCACAACCTCAAAAATTGACAGCAAACCTCTCATCCACGCCTCTACGTTCATACAACAAAAAGAAAAGAAAAATTAAGTCCTAGCCACAGCAACACTTGGCCGGGCACAGCTAGTTCTCCCATATTTTCTCACTTGTTCTTATCACACAACAATCTTTTGGGGTGTGAGCTGCAGTGCAGTACCTTGATAGAGATGGGCTGCTCCCCTAAAGACACTGTACATCAAGGAAGATCCTGCCTTTGGTTTCCTTAGGCTGCAATGGGAATAATGCCCAATGGTGAGAGCAAGGGGCTCCTGAACTGCTGTCTCACCCATTGAAGCCCAAAGCCATGATATCTATCTTCCCCCACAGGCCTCGCAAACTGACCCTGAAGGGCTACAAGCAGTACTGGGTGGTCTTCAAAGAGACCTCCATCTCCTACTATAAGAGCCGCGAGGAAGCACTGGGTGAACCCATTCAGCAGCTCAGCCTCAAGGGTAAGTCCAGAAGCTCTGCTTCTAGTCCTTATTGAGCCATGGAAGAAGCCAATTGGCTTTGGGGTGGCCTTAGGGCATTATTGTTGCCAGGATGTGTTCTTGATGTGTTCTGACTCATTTCCGTCCCACTCCAGGCTGCGAAGTGGTGCCAGATGTCAATGTCTCCGGCCAGAAATTCTGCATCAAGCTCTTGGTGCCTTCTCCAGATGGGATGAGTGAAGTGCACCTGCGTTGTCTGGATGTAAGTTGAAGAGGGAAGAAAAACATGACTCCTGACTGCTGGAGTCCAAAACATCAATACTTTCACACGGTTGCTCTAATAGAATCATAGAATTTGGGTTGGGTGTCCTGGAGGTCATCTGGTCCAGAGCCTGTGCTCAGCAAATATCCAGATAACCAAAGGACCCCATATCCAGTTCTTGCTTCTTGGGTTTCTGAGACTCATTTCGGCAAAGTATCATTGGCCACCTCGTCTTGGTTCAGTGCTGTATTTCTTTCTCCAACCAGGAGCAGCAGTATGCCCATTGGATGGCGGGTTGCAGGTTAGCAGCGAAGGGCAAGACTATGGCAGATGCCTCATACCAAGCTGAGGTGGAGAACATCCTGTCCTTCCTGAAGCTCCAGCGGACCAACCCAGAGGCACCCCTTGCTCAGGAGGCTGAGGGGGCCCAGTGGCTTGTGTCCCCACGCTACCAGAAGAAGTTCAAACCAAAGCAGGTATAATAAGGAACAGAAATCCCAGAAAAATCCATGGAACAAGGAGCCAAAACATGAGCATGAAACATGAGTCTCCAACTCAAACTTGAACGGAAAACAAAGTCAACAACCTTCCTAGTGATAGTTGCCTACTTATAACCATGTTTCTTCGAGTGGTCACCTGTGAAATTCACACATATGGTATTTTCTGACTGCACAAGCGCAGGAAATACCATATGTGCAATTTCACAGGGACCATGATGAAGAATTGTAGTTTGGTGAGGCACCAGCACTCACCATTTCCTATTCTCTCTCTCTATTTATAACATTCACAGTTAACTCCACGTATCCTGGAGGCCTATCAGAACGTGGCCCAGCTCTCTCTCAACGATGCCAAAATGAAATTTATCCAAGCCTGGCAGTCACTCCCGGATTTTGGTATCACTTACTTCGTAGTCAGGTAAGAAACTGTGTTTGTCCATCAAATCATGGGAACAGGGTCTGTTTCCTTAAACTTTGCCCCTTCTAATATGTGCTGGACTACAACCACCATCGTCTGTAGCTGTAACGCCTCTAGACTGCACGAACACTGGAAATCAACTCGTAGGCCAATAAACTATCTAATATCTTTATTAAAGAAATAAAAGAAACAAACAAAAATAAGCAGAGTATATAGTCCAGCAATTGTCCTTTGAGGAAATGTGAAATATAATCCAATAAAATGAAATTCAATGTCCAGTATTAGAGTTCAAAGTTTTAAATCCATTAACCGAAACACACTCAAACTCTCAGGCAGTTTGAGTGGGGAAATGAGCAAAGTCTTCCAGGGAAGTTCTTGGAATAAATGTCCAGAGCAAGGTTTCAAGGCAAGGCAAGGTTGTTTGTGGTGGATCTAAACAAAGTCCACCCTTGGCAAGGAAAGGGACGCAACTCCCCGTCTTCTCAAGAGTAAGCGCAGGCCGCTGGGAAGCTCAGGTACAAGAGTCGAAATATGCTATCCAACAGTCACGTTGACTCCGGGACGGGTAACCTGTGCACAGAACTTTTATGGAAGTTCACGAGCTCCCAGAAACAGGTGCTTGACTCCCCATTTTCCCAAGAGAACGAACTGGTAACAACAACCTGCCAGATGTCAGCCTCCCTTAATCTTCCCAAGAGAATAGGCTCAGTTTGTGGATTCAGACACAATCACTCAATTCTGCTAATCTAGCACTCCTGCGGAGATTCTGCCTCCGAGACCTATCTGTTTGAAAAGAAAGTCTCCTATCAAACACTGAGTTCTCCGGAGAATCTGGGAGAGTTGCCTCTGGCTCAAGGCCGGTTTTAATTGGATTTGGCACAACATCAACAGAAGGCATCTGGAAAGGGAGAGAGACTTGCTGGGCTGGGAAAAACTCAGCCGCTTGATCAGTAATGGCTGCGGGGTCAGGGGCCAAAGGTATCTGAGACATCACAGTAGCTTTAGTAAGATGTTCCACAAGCTCTGGAATGATACATCAGCCATAGCTTGCAGGTGCTCTCTCCTGATCAGAGGTGGCCCAGGTTCCTGTGCAGAGAGCACCCATGGCTTGGCTGTCTTTCTGCAGGTTCAAGGGCAGCCGGAAGGATGAAATCTTGGGCATTGCCAACAACCGCTTGATCCGCATCGACCTTGCCGTTGGGGATGTGGTGAAGACTTGGCGGTACAGCAACATGCGCCAGTGGAACGTCAACTGGGATATCCGACAGGTCAGCCAAGGGAGCGGGTGGGGATTCTGGGAATTTGAGGATCCAGTGGACTTGTTCTTTGCTGGATCCCTTTCTCAGTCCAGGATGTCATTTTCATCGAGCTTTATGGTTGCCTTCAAAAAGGCCGTAGAATCAGTGGATACAGAGAACCAACAATAATTTTTTTACATAGTGGTCAGTGCTCTTTAGCTTATACTCAGTTTGGATCCCCACATGTTATTGACAACTCCTATCACTTTATGCATACTGGGATAATGGGAACTGCAACCCAACAATCGAACTTGACCTGCGTGTTTCTTTCTCCAGGTGGCCATAGAGTTCGATGAGCACATCAATGTGGCCTTCAGCTGCATCTCTGCTGGTTGCAAGATTGTGCACGAATACATCGGCGGGTACATCTTCCTGTCCACACGCTCAGCGGACAGAGGTCAAACCCTGGATGAGGAGCTCTTCCACAAGTTAACGGGTGGCCACGAAGCCCTCTGATCAACTGCCGCAAAGACAACGTTGTCCCCGGGAATAGTGTCCCCTTGCCACCTTCTTAAAGACCTGTCCACTTCAAGCATTTGGAGCAGCCAACAAACTTGCAGAGAGGAGCTATTATTTGCCCTTTCTGCCACCTTGGAATCATTGCAAATGCCCACAATTGTCCCAATTTTACTTTTCAAGGCAAATGGTTACACGATTGTGAGTTGGATTGAAAAGGATTTTATTATCATGGAGTTTTGTACTTTGAGGCAGGAGGTTTGTATTTGTTGCTTCTTGTTTTGTTGCCTGCCATGGGCGCTACAATTAAAAATATATATTTGGAAATACCTCCCTCGGTTTTGTTGCTTCCTACTGTGGGTTATCTGCATTTTACTTTTTGGTGACATAAGCAAGAGCGCTCAGGATCACTGAAATAGGCATGGGCTTTTCAAAATCCCCATGGTGACTTAGTTGTGAGGTTGAGTTTCTGTTGTTGTTGTTGTTGTTTGTTGTTGTTGTTGTTGTTGTTGTTGTTACAGTAGAGTCTCACTTATCCAAGCCTCACTCATCCAAGTTTCTGGATTATCCAAGCCATTTTTGTAGTCAATGTTTTCAATATATCGTAATATTTTGGTGCTAAATTCGTAATTACAACATAACATTACTGCGTATTGAACTACTTTTTCTGTCAAATTTGTTGTAAAACATGTTGTTTTGGTGCTTAATCTGTAAAATCATAACCTAATTTTATGTTTAATAGGCTTTTCCTTAATCTCTCCTTATTATCCAAGATATTCGCTTATCCAAACTTCTGCCGGCCCGTTTAGCTTGGATAAGTGAGACTCTACTGTATTAGGATAGTCCTCCTGAGAGCCATAAAGAGAGGTGAGCAATAAATAACATTATTATTATTATTATTATTATTATTATTATTATTATTATTATTTTTAGCATTTCTATCCCATCCTCACCCCCAAGGGGGGATTTAGAGCGGCCTTACATGCTGAACAACATAGTATATAAAAACATAGTATATATAAACAGTTACAACTAAAACAATTATTATTATTATTATTATTATTATTATTATTATTATTATTCAATTAATTATTTTTTTAATATATTGTGGGGGTGGGGAAGCATAATGCTGGTCTTCTAAAAACATTCAAGACTTTTTGGCTGATTGTGTAAGAAAAATTCTGCTTTTCTATCATGGCTGTGGAAGTGAACTGAAAGAACTGAAAGGTCTGGAAGGGAGATGGAACCGTAATTAGACAGTACACAGAGAAAGAAAAAGACATAAATTACATATAAATAGAGAGGGGCTTTTGTTTTGTTTTTAATAAATATTTTACCCAAAACCAGTATGTGAAGTGAGGTAGAGGAGGATGGGCTCGGTGGCTCAAGACAGGATCACTCAAGAGGCAGAAGGCTCCCTATGTGGAAAACAAAAGAGAAGAGGGTGAGGAAGGAATAACTTTCCCTACCTCTTTTAACTCTTGATCTTAAAGCAAGTGGTCCTGAATATGCACAGAACATACACAGTATGGCATAGGAATGGGCAGCAGGTAGACCTGGATGTACTGGTAGAAATATAAGGGGTTGTGCAGTAGCCCACAAATGCACAGAGGATCACATGGAGAAGAGGCAAGATTGTATAATAAAGGTTAGGCTAAAACAGGAGCTTACGTTTAGGCCGAAGCTGGAGGGCTTCCCGGAAATAGCAAGGGAGCAGCAGCCCTTGGGCATCACCGGGAGTGAGGATGACTCCGTTAGCCGAGCGGAAAAAGGGGATCCCATCTGAAAAATAACATACAGCAGGTCACAAAAGCACAAAACCATAGTCTCAACTCTACTCTAGGAATGTAGATGACTCTATATCATCATCATCATCATCATCATTATTATTATTAATAAAATAAAATGAATAAAATAAAATAAATAAATACAAATTATTATTATTATTATTATTATTATTATTATTATTATTATTATTATTCATGGGATGACTCTCAAAAGCTTAATTTCCATTGAAGTTTCCCTGAAAGCCAGGAGAGTTCCGGGTTACCATTTCCATCTGTAACAACTAAGCAGCAGGACGTGGAATCCTAGAATTGTAAGAGATCCCCAAGGGCCATCCAATCCAACCCCCTTCTGCCGGGCGGGAAGACACCAGCAAAGCCCTCCCGACAGATGGAAATCCAGCCTCTGGATCATAGAATTCTAGAGTTCAAAGAGACTGCAAAGGAAATCCAGCCCAACCCGCTTTTGCCAGACGGAAAGACACAATCAAAGCCCTCCCGACAGATGGCCATCTAGAGTAATCAGTTGGGAGCCCCTCCCCCAAGGACTAACTGCTACTCTGGGGCCAGAGTGAAGAAGGGGGGCCAGGAAGACATCATTCCACCATGTCTCTTGTGTCAATATAACAATAATATATAATACTAATATTATGCTATACTAATAATATAATATATTGTATATGCATATATTAATAATATTATAATGTAATACAATATAATAATAATACACTATTATAACTGTATAATATGTTACATGTAGTATTACTAATAATATTGCAGTATAGTGGTATAGTACAATATAGTAATATGTAATGCTTATATTGTACTATGCTAATAATATAATATATTGTATATACATATAATGTTGATAATAATATTATAATGTAATACAATATAACAATGCAGTGTGTGTGTGTGTGTGTGTGTGTGTATGTGTGTGTGTATATATATATATATATATATATATATATACACACACACACACACACACACACACTGTATATACTTGAGTATAAGCCTAGTTTTTCAGCCCTTTTTTTAAGACTGAAAAAGCCACCCTCGGCTTATACTCGGGTGAGGGTCCTGGTTGGCTTATATTTGGGTCAGCTTATACTCGAGAATATATGGTACATTTATTATCTTTATTATTATTGGTATTATTACATTTATTATTTTTCTCTATTATTGTTGCTACTATTACATTTATTTTACTCTATTTTTATTATTATTATTAATACATTTATTATTTCACTCTGATCTTCTTCTTCTTCTTCTTCTTCTTCTTCTTCTTATTATTATTATTATTATTATTATTGCAATTATTATTTTACTCTATTTATTATTTCTTGTATTATTTTCCTGTATTTAATATTATTATTACACTAGCTGTGCCCGGCCACGCGTTGCTGTGGCGAAGTCTGGTGGTATGGGAAATAAAGTATTGAGGAATTGGTGGTAGTTAAGGTCAAGGGTAAAGGTTTTCCCCAGACATTAAGTCCAGTCGTGTCTTACTCTGGGGGTTGGTGCTCATCTCCATTTCTAAGCCGAAGAGCCGGCGTTGTCCGTAGACTCCTCCAAGGTCATGTGGGATGACTACATGGAGCGGCGTTACCTTCCCGCCGGAGCAGTACCTATTGATGCACTCACATTTGCATGTTTTCGAACTTCTGGGTTGGCAGAAGCTGGAGCTAACAGTGGGGGCTCTCTCCGCTCCCCCAATTCAAACCTGTGGCCTTTCAGTCCAGAAGTTCAGCAGCTCAGCGCTTTAACACGCTGCGCCATCAGGGGATATTATTTCCTAAAGGTTGTGAATATACAATATTTCTGATTGGTTTTTTTTGTTTGTTGGAGGCAAGTATGAATGCTGCAATTAGGAAAAATGATTAGGATGTAATGGCCTTGCAGCTTTAAAGCCTGGCTGTTTCCTCCCTGAGTGAATTTTTTGTTGGGAGGTGTTAGCTGGCCCTGATTGTTTCCTGTCTGGAATTCCCTTGTTTTCAGAGTGGTGTTGTTTGTGATATTTTATGTGCTTCTACTGTCTGTGGCCCTGAGAAAACAGAGGATTTGCCAGACTTTGATGATGGGAATACTTTTTTGGGAGGTGTTAGCTGGCCCTGATTGTTTCCTTGTGGAATTCCCCTGTTTATTTACTGTCCTGGTTTTAGAGATTATATTGTTCTGCATTATTCTATCCCAGTAATTATTTCATATTAAAGAAGAATCTCACTTATCCAACATTCGCTTATACAATGTTCTGGATTATCCAACGCAGTCTGCCTTTTCATAATCAATGTTTTTGTAGTCAGTGTTTTAAATTCATTGTGATATTTTAGTGGTAAATTTGTAAATACAGTACAGTAGAGTCTCACTTATCCAACATAAACGGGCCGGCAGAATGTTGGATAAGCGAATATGTTGGATAATAAGGAGGGATTAAGGATAAACCTATCCTTCCCAAATTACTTTACCTCTTCCAAAACATACCAATTATCAGAAGCACAAAATTATTTAAGGATTGGCAAAAAGAAATTATGAGATTTATTTGGAAGAATAAAAAAGCTAGGATAAAATACAGTACTATGATCTCAAGGAATACGCAAGGTGGATTTGGTGTACCAGACCTCAAACTTTATCATGATGCGTGTGCCCTATGTTGGTTAAAAGATTGGGTTAAACTAGGAAAAATCAAGATCTTAAATTTGGAAGGACACGAATTGAGAAAAGGCTGGCATGGATACCTATGGTATGGAAAAACGAAAATAGAGAAGCAATTTGGCAATCATTTCATAAGATCTGCCATCTTTAGAGTATGGGACAAGTATAAATGCCGTTTTCATACCAAAACTCCACTATGGTTATCCCCAGTAGAAGCTGACCACAGAAGATTATTAGGTTGGAGAAATTGGCCCACTTACAGAGAATTGTTAATTATAGAGAATGATAAAAAAATCCCCCCAAAACTGAAGGAACTAGTAACAATACAAGAGACAAATAGAAATGTGTCTTGGTACCAGTATTTTCAAATCAAAGAGGCCTATAAAAGAGACAATCTGGTGGGTTTCGACCAAGAGCAGGGTTTCTGGGATAAATTTATTCTCATAAATAAGAAAAATATAAGTATAATGTATAACAACCTATTGGCCTGGGATACAGAAACAGTGATTGTAACAAATGCAATGGTACTATGGGCTAGAAATATAGAAAGACCTATTCAGATGTATGAGTGGGAATCCATTTGGAATAAAAAAATTAAGTATACATACTCTGCAGACCTAAAGGAAAATTGGCTCAAACTCTTACACAGGTGGTATTTAACACCAAAAAAGATTGGCCAAATGTATAAAAATACAAATAGCAAATGTTGGAGATGTAAAACCCATATATAGGCTCCTTCTTCCACATGTGGTGGAAATGTAAGAAACTAAGGAAATTTTGGACTGGAATCTTGGAGGAGACTAATACAATATTGAAAACTAAATTTGTTAAAAAACCAGAACTATTATTATTAGGCTTATATGACCCTAAGGACAAGATTGACCCCAATACAGACAAACTCTTCACCCTTTTTATTACTGCAGCAAGACTCGTGATCGCAAGGCTTTGGAAATCCACACAAACCCCAACAAAAGATTTATGGTTAGAGAAATTATTGGAAATCAAGAATATGGACAATTATTCTTTCTGATCAAAAGAATGAATGGAACATCAATGAAAGCCACCGACTGGACTTATCTCGAGGACTATTTAAGGAAAAAAATACAAATAAGTTAAGTCTGATTAGGAACAATATAAGAAGAATCATAAATGGAAGTCCAACTTACACCCACTCACACCCTCCTTATACTTTTTTTTTAATTTCTTTTATTTTCTTTCCTTTTGTCTTGTTTTCTGTCCATTTGTGTACCTTTCGCCCCCCCCACTTGGTTATTGCATTAATGTCACACTGTTTTATGGTGAATGTATATATGTTTATTTGTTTGTCAGATTGTTAAGAAATTTCACTAATAAAAACTATTTAAAAAAAAAAAGGATAAACCTATTAAACATCAAATTAAGTTATGATTTCACAAATTAAGGACCAAAACATCATGTTAGACAACAAATTTGGAAGAAAAAGTAGTTCAATACACAGTAATTCTATGTAGAAATTACTGGATTTATGAATTTAGCACCAAAATATCACGATATATTGAAAGCATTGACTACAAAAATGCGTTGGATAATCCAGAACGTTGGATAAGCGAGTGTTGGATAAGTGAGACTCTACTGTAAATACTACATAGCATTTCTGCACATGGAACTACTTTTTCTGTCAAATTTGTTGTATAATATGATGTTTTGGTGCTTAATTTGTATAACGATTACCTAATTTGATGTTTAATTGGCTTTTCCTGAATCCCTTCTTATTATCCAACATATTCACTTATCCTGCCAACCTGTTTACGTTGGATAAGTGAGACTCTACTGTATATTTCTAATCTTATATTATCTGCTCAGAACTGGATTATCTGAGGCCCCTTCTTCACAGCTGTATAAAATGCACACTGAAGTGGATTATATGGCAGTGTGGAGTCAAGATAATCCAGTGCAAAGCAGATAATATAAGATTATAAATGGGTTATATAGCTGTGTTGAAGGGCCTTGAGTCTACACTGCCATATAATCCAGTGCAAATTAGATAATCTGTGGAAGAAGCCTAAGTGAGGCCTAAATCTGCCTGTCCCCTAACTGAAACCTGGCTGTCCCTTGGTTGCTAGGCAACCAAGTGGGCAGAGATTAGCCCTCTAAACTGGCAGCAATTGGATAAAAAAATTATTGCTCTCCCTCTAATTAGGATTTTATTTTTATTTTCTTTTTGTTGTATCAACCTTGAGGCGTGGATGATGGGTTGTGTTGTCAAATTTTGAGGTTGGGGGGCCTGTACTTTTGTTGTTTTGTGAATTGCTGTGATGCCATCACTCTTTTATATATATAGATGTATTATTTTACTCTATTATTATTAAAAGGATACATAGGCACATTGACATTGAAGAAGATGAGAATAATGATTGGATCAGAGCTGGACAGTCTTATCTTATATTTGAGCTTTATGTAAATATTCAAAAACATTTAACCTACTGATTCCTCAATTAATGTAATTTTATTGGTATCTCGGCTTATACTGGAGTCAATGTTTTCCCAGTTTTTTTGTGGTAAAATTAGGTGCCTCGGCTTATATTCGGGTTGGCTTATACTCGAGTATATACGGTATATATATCTACACATATGGAAAGGACACGGAGTAGTAAGATCCAGCTCACCTGCCAGAGCCTTGGCAATATCGATTACTATGGCCACTTCACAGTTGTTCCTCATTCCTGTAAAGCAAAAGCCACACAAAGACCTTTGTTGTATATCCCCAACTTTTTCTTTCTATCTGGCCCTCTTCCGTTGCTCCAGTCAAATCATCAACATAATAATAATAATAATAGATGTATGTGCATCCCTCAGACAAGTCACCCACATTATCAACAGCAATATCATAGATGTCTGAGATGCAGTCCTCCTCCAAGTCTCCCAACTAAAAATATTAATATTAATAATAATAATAATAATAATAATAATAATAATCCTTGCAGCTGTGATGACCCATGGGCCTTGTAGTCCTGCTCAGGACATGGTAATTCCTGATGAAGATGAAAACTTGGGTTTTTTACCTTCCCAGTCTGAACTGGATTCCTCTCAGCCAGATCTTTCCCAGGCAGATCTGGGAACCTTGCACCTGCAAGAAAGTTGTCTCCCAGAAGTATGTCAAACAAGCCCAGAGCCTACTTCTCCCGTGTTCTTGCACCGGGAGTTTTGTAAACAACAGAGAAGTTTGGATTCAGCTTCGCGCAGGAGTGCAAGAATTGCAGCTAAGAATGTAGCCAATTAAGACTGCTTCTCGTGAGAATCTTTAAGGAGTTTAACATCTGGTCTCAGAGTTTAGCTTTCGTTTCTGATTCCCAGAGAACTGCTTCGGTGGGAAAGTTAGACTCTATATAGGTGTTTTGCCCGCGTAGTAACTTCGCGGAGTCAATTCGTCAGCCTACGGAGCGAGTTGTGTCTGGACAGCGCGCTCCGGTTCAAGCCTCGCTCCTGCTCAAGCCTTGCCTTGCTATCCAGCCTTCGCCTTGCTTCCCAGCCTTTGTTTATCTACGGACTTTGCCTTGTTTCCCAGGATCAATCCTTGCCTTGTTCCACGGATTTATCAAGTTATTCCACGGACCTTGTTCTTGTTCTTAGTTACCTTGTTCCACGTTCAAGCCTTGTTTCAAGTATCAAGTTATTTCCTAGCCTCGCTCAAGTTTCATGGACTAAAGGACCTTGTCATCTCCCCTCACTTTGCTTGTCAAAGTGAGTGTTTCGGTTATTGGATTACAACTTTGGACCTTAATATTTCATATTGGACATTATTTCTTTGGACTAATTTTGACCTTTCCTGAAAGGTCTGCTTCTGGACTATCTTTTACATTTGCTTTTACTAACTTTATATATTTCCTTAATAAAGATATTAGATAGAATCTGGCCTCTGCGTATGGTTATTGGTGCTCTGTAGCCTGGGTCGTGACAGTTTGACTCCGCCCCCCTAAGCACCAATTAACCTCGGCCAGAATGTCTACCGGAACCGTGCCCGGTGGGCAGCCACTGAGCTACACCATCAGCAAGGACGAAGTGGATCGCATCCGCGACAGACTCAACGCCCAGGATGGAGAAATAAAGGGCTTGCGGGAGCGCGGAATCCGCCTCCCGGCCATGGCGTTGCCTACCAAGTTTACTGGAGAAGCTTCTAAGGTTCATGTTTTCCGTCGCCAATGTCAAGCTTATCTAGAGGCCCGTGATGCCGAGTTTCCCCAAGAAGACATCAAAGTGGCGTGGGTTTACAGTCTTCTAGACGGGCCAGCGGCCAATTGGGCGACGGCACTGTTCGACCAAGCCTCTCCACACCTAAGATCAGCGCAACACTTCTTGGACCACCTCAAGGAGACTTGGGGAATCGAGGACAATTTGGAGGCAGCCGGTCACAAACTCCGTCGCCTTTTCCAAGGAGACAGACCTATGTCTCAGTATATAGCCGAGTTCCGAGTGCTGGCCCACAACACCGGCTGGAACGATGTAGCCCTCAGAGGACAATTCCGGGAGGGTCTCAACATTGAAATGCTGGAAGAAATCTCCAAGGTGGATCCTCCCCAGACCCTCGAGGCACTCATTGATCAATGTTTACGGGCTGAAGTCATGATTGCCAACAGGAAACAGTGGGTTCGAGGCCAGGGCAGTAGAGCCGGGGCAAAACCCCCCGCTCCCGCCAGCGTTCAGCCACGTCCAGTGTGGAGACCCCCACCGCCAACCCCATACCCCAGAGGAGGCGAGGAGGTGCCGATGCAGTTGGGCAATGTGCGTCCCAGACTAGATGCCGCCGAGAAGGCCCGTCGTCAACGCTTAAACCTCTGTTGGTACTGCGGGAACGGGGGCCACTTCGCCAGAGAGTGCCCAGCCAAAGGGAAGCCTGCCGCCCGTCTTGCGGCGGCGTCCTCCACGGAGACGAAGGCGTCTGAGCCGACTGGCACACAGCCGGCGGGGGAAGCCAACGACCGGGTGTAGAGAGGCTCGCCAACCCGGTCAAAAAATCCATTCAAGAGCCGCCAACCGGGGTCCTGTTCCTTCTCGTGGTCACATTATGGTCAGCAAAAAGGGGACCCGTCATGATCCACGCCATGATAGACTCTGGAGCTACCAACAATTTCATTGATAGAGAGTATGCCGACTCTCTGGGATTACAATATCATGATTTCAAGAATGCCCGTGTGGTGCAAGCCATAGACGGCCGCCCCCTCAAGACGGGCCCCGTAAGTCAGTGGTCGGAACCCACCAGGATGTGGATAAGGGAACATATGGAAGAGATTTCCTTCTTTGTTACCGAGGTTCCCCATTTCCCTGTGATTTTGGGAATTCCATGGCTGACTCTCCACGACCCTAACATCTCCTGGTCCAACAGAGAACTGCAGTTTGCTTCACCGTACTGCCAAAACCATTGCCTCGTAGCCAAGGTCTGCCATGCCACGGACACCGAGCCCATCATCACCTTGCCAAAGAAGTACTCCGAGTATTGGGATGTATTCAATGAGAAAGAAGCCGAAAAATTACCCCCACATAGACCTTATGACTGTGCCATTGACTTGGTGGAGGGGGCCCCGATCCCGCGAGGGCATCTCTACTCCCTGACTGAACCAGAGCAAGAAGCTCTCAGGGAATTCATAGAGACAAACCTTCGCAAGGGATTCATCAGACCCTCTCAATCCCCAGCCGCCTCCCCAGTGATGTTTGTGAAGAAGAAGTCAGGGGAACTACGCTTGGTGGTGGACTACAGAGCATTGAACAATATCACCAAGCGGAACAGCTATCCCCTGCCCTTAATCTCGGATCTACTGGATCGGCTTCGAGGAGCCAAGGTTTACACCAAGCTGGACCTTCGGGGGGCTTACAACTTAGTTCGCATCAGGGAAGGGGACGAGTGGAAGACCGCCTTCCAGACCAAATTCGGATTATTCGAGTCCCGAGTTATGAATTTCGGTTTATGCGGAGCTCCCGCAACGTTCCAGCATTTTGTCAATGACATTTTTCAGGACTATCTAGACAGGTTCTTGATAATCTACCTGGACGATTTTTTGGTGTTTTCTAGATCACAATCAGAACATGAGAACCACGTCAAAATGGTGTTACAACGATTGCGGGATCATGGACTTTATGCCAAGCTGGAAAAATGCGCCTTTGATCTACAAGAGGTAGATTTCCTTGGTTACCGCATCTCGCCTCTAGGGCTTTCCATGGATCCAGCCAAGGTTTCAGCAGTATTGGAATGGCGGGCGCCAACTAACAAGAAAGAGGTGCAGCGTTTCTTGGGGTTCGCGAACTATTACCGCAAGTTCATTCCAGATTTTGCCCGCTGGTCCGACCCCATCACTAGCTGCATCCGTGGAAAGCAGCCTTTCCGCTGGACTGATCAAGCAGAGAAAGGGTTCCAGCAACTAAAGAAACTATTCACCTCCCAGCCAATTCTACAGCACCCAAATCCTGGAACCCCTTTTGTTGTGCAAGCGGACGCCTCAGATGTGGCAATTGGGGCTGTACTCTTACAACCGGTGGGAGATCACCTCCATCCCTGTGCCTTTTACTCTCGTCAACTAACCACACCAGAGAGGAATTACACCATTTGGGAAAAAGAACTACTGGCCATAAAGGCAGCCTTTGAAACTTGGAGACATTGGCTAGAAGGGGCCAAATTTCCCATTGAAGTCCACACTGATCATCGTAATCTAGAACATCTAAGAACTGCCCGCAAACTAAATCAGAGGCAGCAACGTTGGGCTTTATTCTTCGAACGTTTCGACTTCCAGATTCATTATGTGACCCCAGCCCAGACCAAGCAAGCAGACGCCCTGTCACGTAAACCGGAATACGCTGCAGGACGCAAGGAGACCTTTGAATCCCAACTACTACAACCCGAGAACTTTGCCACGCTCACAGTGGGGAACACCAAATCCATTCCCATTGGTTCAACTTCCTCTACTCCAGGACCCCTCTGTGCTCAAGAAATCAGGGCTAGTCAGCAAGCAGATGCCTGGGCGCAGGACCAACTTCGCCAAGGTCTGCATTTTCCCTTTTCGCTTAAGGATGGGCTGCTTTGCTATAGAAATCATGTTTATATCCCACCCGGACCGGGCAGGGAAAAAGCGCTTCGTCTGTGTCATGATTGCAAACCAGCAGGACACTTCGGACTATTTAAAACCATGCATCTGATCCTAAGGGATTTTTGGTGGCCCAAGATCCGCAAGGATGTGGAAAAATATGTCAACACCTGCCCAGTATGCCAGCGCTCCAAGATAAGAAGGGAGAAGCCCTCAGGACTTTTACACCCCCTTCCTACCCCATCTCGCCCATGGGAAATAATTTCTGCGGATTTCATCACTGACCTACCACCTTCCTGTGGATTCACCACGATCTTAGTGGTGGTGGACCTTTTCACCAAGTTAGCCCATTTCATTCCCTGCGAAGGCCTCCCCACGGCCAAAGAGACTGCGGATCTATTCCTTCAACATGTTTTCAGACTACATGGATTGCCCAAGAGTTTAGTCACAGACCGTGGATCTCAATTCACCTCTCGTTTTTGGAAGGTGCTACAAAAACTATTGGGCATAGACTCTCGCTTATCTTCAGCTCATCATCCCCAAACAGATGGGCAAACGGAGCGCACCAATGCCACTTTGGAGCAGTATCTTCGCTGTTATGTAAACTACCAACAGGACAATTGGGCTTCTCTGTTACCACTGTCTGAGTTTGCCTACAACAATGGAGTTCAAGCTTCTACAAAAGAAACGCCGTTCTTTGCAAACTACGGCTTCCATCCACGTTTCTTTCCCCCTGTCATTGAAACTTCAGAAGTTCCCGCAGCAGAGGATTGGCTGCAGGAACTCACAGCGGTACAACAACTTTTGCTCCAGCAACTGGACCAAGCCAAGGAGGACTATAAACGCCACGCTGACAAACATCGCCAGCCGGGCCCCGAAATCAAGGTAGGAGATCGGGTTTTTCTGTCCACTCGCTTTCTGCCCTCCCACCGCCCTTGCCGGAAGTTAGATGCCCGTTTCATTGGCCCCTATCCAGTGGTGGCGCAATTAAACCCCGTGACTTTCAAACTCCAACTTCCGCGTTCAATGCGCATTCACCCAGTGTTTCACCGTTCCCTGCTCCTTCCGGCGGATGGTGTGCGTCCTGATACAGACCAACCGGCCCCCCCTCCTGTTTTGATGAATGGGGAGGAGGAGTTCGAGGTTGAGGACATTTTGGATTCTCGCTTTCACCGCCGCCGCCTACAATATCTCATTGACTGGGTGGGTTTTGGCCCTGAGGAACGCTCTTGGGAAGACGCCTCCACAGTCCATGCTCCTGAGCTAACCCGTCGCTTTCATCAGACCTATCCCGCCAAGCCGCGACCTCGCGCCTCGGGGAGAGGGCCCCAGTTTGGGAGGGGCCTTGAGGAGGGGGATAGTGTGATGACCCATGGGCCTTGTAGTCCTGCTCAGGACATGGTAATTCCTGATGAAGATGAAAACTTGGGTTTTTTACCTTCCCAGTCTGAACTGGATTCCTCTCAGCCAGATCTTTCCCAGGCAGATCTGGGAACCTTGCACCTGCAAGAAAGTTGTCTCCCAGAAGTATGTCAAACAAGCCCAGAGCCTACTTCTCCCGTGTTCTTGCGCCGGGAGTTTTGTAAACAACAGAGAAGTTTGGATTCAGCTTCGCGCAGGAGTGCAAGAATTGCAGCTAAGAATGTAGCCAATTAAGACTGCTTCTCGTGAGAATCTTTAAGGAGTTTAACATCTGGTCTCAGAGTTTAGCTTTCGTTTCTGATTCCCAGAGAACTGCTTCGGTGGGAAAGTTAGACTCTATATAGGTGTTTTGCCCGCGTAGTAACTTCGCGGAGTCAATTCGTCAGCCTACGGAGCGAGTTGTGTCTGGACAGCGCGCTCCGGTTCAAGCCTCGCTCCTGCTCAAGCCTTGCCTTGCTATCCAGCCTTCGCCTTGCTTCCCAGCCTTTGTTTATCTACGGACTTTGCCTTGTTTCCCAGGATCAATCCTTGCCTTGTTCCACGGATTTATCAAGTTATTCCACGGACCTTGTTCTTGTTCTTAGTTACCTTGTTCCACGTTCAAGCCTTGTTTCAAGTATCAAGTTATTTCCTAGCCTCGCTCAAGTTTCATGGACTAAAGGACCTTGTCATCTCCCCTCACTTTGCTTGTCAAAGTGAGTGTTTCGGTTATTGGATTACAACTTTGGACCTTAATATTTCATATTGGACATTATTTCTTTGGACTAATTTTGACCTTTCCTGAAAGGTCTGCTTCTGGACTATCTTTTACATTTGCTTTTACTAACTTTATATATTTCCTTAATAAAGATATTAGATAGAATCTGGCCTCTGCGTATGGTTATTGGTGCTCTGTAGCCTGGGTCGTGACAGCAGCCCAGAAGCAAGCCATCAGAACAAATGCAATTCAGGCCAAGATCGAAAAATCAGCTGATGACCCAAACGACTGTGTAAGGAAACCTACGAAACCATTGATCATATCTTCAGCTGCTGTAAGAAAATCGCACAGACAGACTACAAACAGAGGCACAACTATGTGGCCCAAATGATCCATTGGAACTTATGCCTCAAGTACCACCTCCCAGCAGCAAAGAACTGGTGGGATCACAAACCTGCAAAAGTATTGGAAAATGAGCACACAAAGATACTGTGGGACTTCCGAATCCAGACTGACAAAGTTCTGGAACACAACACACCAGACATCACAGTTGTGGAAAAGAAAAAGGTTTGGATCATTGATGTCGCCATCCCAGGTGACAGTCGCATTGACGAATAACAACAGGAAAAACTCAGGACCTCAAGATTGAACTTCAAAGACTCTGGCAGAAACCAGTGCAGGTGGTCCCAGTGGTGATCGGCACATTGGGTGCCGTGCCAAAAGATCTCAGCCGGCATTTGGAAACAATAGGCATTGACAAAATTACGATCAGCCAACTACAAAAGGCCACCCTACTGGGATCTGCACGCATCATCCGAAAATACATCACACAGTCCTAGACACTTGGGAAGTGTTCGACTTGTGATTTTGTGATACAAAATCCAGCATATCTATCTTGTTTGCTGTGTCATAATAAAATAATAAAATAATAAAAATAATAATAATAATAGATGTATGTCCCTTAAGACAAGTCACCCACATTATCAACAGCAACATCATAGATGTCTGAGATGCAGCCCTCAATCAAGTCACCCAACTAATAATAATAATAATAATAATAATAACAACAACAACAACAATAATAGATGTGTGAGCAAGCAGCCACCCTCAGCCAAGTTACCCACATCTATACACATAATAAACATGAAAACATTCATACACATGAACACTAAGAAGCCACACAGGTTTTATTTTGCTATTTCACACATCCATATGGAGCATAGTATACTCACCGCTCAGGACGGCCGCATCCCCAGGCAATCCCGGTGCTAAATGGATGTGCGATCGGCCCATCCGTGACAGGCCGTCCTTGCGAATGGCAGGCCAGTGGTGCAGGTAAGTGCCATGGGCCACAATCTCTGGGAAATCTGATGGGTTCAGCAATGGGACCAGCTCCAATTCAGACACCTGATATAAAAGCATGAGGTAGGTTAGGGTGACAATGAAATTGAACACTTTCCTAGTCCTAATTTCTTCCATCCTTTCTATTAAAATAATTGCACAGCTTTTCAGTTCACCCAAAGCAGAGGTAGTGCCATTTCTTCCTAACAACAGTTGAACTGGACTTTAATTTTTCCCAATCCACAGATGAATACAGCAATGCATTCCTACCTAACCGTGCATGACATGTCCATTAGAACTGTATTTTCCAACCAGTTTTTCACAACAGGGTTACAGACAATGCATTCCTATCTAACTGTTCATGACTACCTGTCTATTAGAACTGTGTTTTCCAACACAGTTTTGCACAACAAGGTTACAGCCAATGCATTCCTAACTATTCATGACCACATGTCTATTAGAACTGTGTTTTCCAACAAAGTTTTGCACAACAAGGTTACAGCCAATGCATCCCTAACTGTTCATGACCACATGTTTATTAGAACTGTGTTTTCCAACAAGGTTTTGCACAACAAGGTTACAGCCAATGCATTCCTAACTGTTCATGACCACATGTCTATTAGAACTGTGTTTTCCAACAAAGTTTTGCACAAAAAGGTTACAGCCAATGCATTCCTAACTGTTCATGACCACATGTCAATGAGAACTGTGTTTTCCAAAAAGGTTTTGCACAACAAGGTTACAACCAATGCATTTCTAACTGTTCATGACCTCATGTCTATTAGAACTGTGTTTTCCAACAAA
Organism: Anolis carolinensis; assembly: GCF_035594765.1. Lineage (NCBI taxonomy): Eukaryota > Metazoa > Chordata > Lepidosauria > Squamata > Anolidae > Anolis > Anolis carolinensis. Next base: position 6,822,935 of record NW_026943825.1, read on the forward strand.
GTTTTGCACAACAAGGTTACAGCCAATGCATTCCTAACTGTTCATGACCACATGTCAATTAGAACTGTGTTTTCCAACAAAGTTTTGCACAAGAAGGTTACAGCCAATGCATTCCTAACTGTTCATGACCACATGTCTATTAGAACTGTGTTTTCCAACAAAGTTTTGCACAACAAGGTTACAGCCAATGCATTCCTATCTAACCATGCATGAACACATGTCCATTAGAACTGTATTTTCCAACCGGTTTTGCACAAGAAACCAGCTGGAAAGCCACAGGAGGGTGGGATTTAGTTTTAAATGTGATTTTAATTGTATTTTCACCCCAATACATTGTATACTCTTCTGTTTACTCCTATAATTCATAACTAGATAATGCAAGGTTGCTATACAGATTTTCATGGTCTAATAATTCATTATCAAATGTGGCAGAGCCCCCGTCCTTGCTTGGCACCCATACTCTCCCACCTGCAATGAATGCCCTTGGTTGGCACGGATCTGGAGGTGCGCATCAGAAGGATGTGGCCGCAGGGCAAAGCGCTGCTTTTCGTTCGTCTCCACAACACGCTGGACGTCTTCCAAGGACCATGCCTTAAACTGGGGCAAGCGAAGGATCTCTGCCACATCCACAAAGCCATCTGCCATTTAGGAGGAACAAGATGATCAGGAACCACCTCCTCCTCCAACAATGCTCCTTTGCGTAAGCAGCAAAGTGGCTAAACTCTAAACTCTTGGAAGCAGATGAAGCAAATGATGTCACAGCAAGAACTCATGAAAATAAGTACAAGCGGGTGTCTTTCCTTTGAAAAGGAGCCTCCATCAAGCTGACCAACACATTGAAAAGTTGCTTTGTTTTGGCAACTTAGGAAAAAGAAAAAGAGATGCACTCACCCGCTCCCATGGCTAATCCCAACTTGTCTGCGCCATGACGCAAAGTGTAAGAGAGGGCTTTGGACAGGCGAACATCAGGATCCTGAAAGAAGTTTGAGAGAAATTAATTGTGAATCTAAATTCCATTCTTGACTATTGAGAGTTTGAAACTGCACTAGTGTGGTGGCCAATGACTCTGGAGACCAGAGTTGAAATCCTCACTCAGACATAGACTCCAGCTGGGTGATCTTGGGTGAGTCACTCTCTCTCAGCTTCAGTGGAAGCAAAGGCGGCATCATAATAATAATAATAATAATAATAATAATAATAATAATAATAATAATAATAATAATAATATCCCGCTTTCCTAGAGGAGACTCATAATAATAATAATAATAATAATAACAACAATAACAACAACAACAATATCCCGCTTTCCTAGAGGAGACTCATAGATGATGATGATAATAATAATAATAATAATAATAATTATTATTATTATTATTATTATTATTATTATTTTCATGTCAGGAGCAACTTGAGTCATTTCTGGAGTGAGAGAATTGGCAGTCTGCAAGGACGTTGCCCAGGGGATGCCTGGATGTTTTGGTGTTTTACCATCCTTGTGGGAGGCTTCTCTTATGTTCCCGCTTGGAGCTGGAGCTGAAAGAGGGAGCTCATCCGCACTCTCCCCGGGTGGGATTCGAACCTGGCAGCTTTCAGGTCAGCAACCCAACCTTCAAGTCACTTAGTCCACTACGCCATCTGGGGGCTCCAATAATAATAATAATAACAATAATATTCCGCTTTCCTAGAGGAGACTCATAGATAATAATGATACTATCCCGTATTCCTAGAGGAGACTAATTGATAATGATGATGATGGTTATTATTATTATATCCTGCTTTCCTCTCCTAGAGTAGACTCAAAGACACCAATAATAATAATAATAATAATCCTGCTTTCCTAGACTCATAAATAATAATAATAATAATAATAATAATAATAATAATAATAATAATAAATACATCACACTCGGGAAGTGTTCGACTTGTGATTTTGTGATACGAAATCCAGCATATCTATCTTGTTTGCTGTGTCATACTATGTCGTTGTGTCAATAATAATAATAATAATATCCTGCTTTCCTATTGGAAACTCATAGATTATTATTATTATTATTTCCTGCTTTCCTCTCCTAGAGGAGACTCAAACACACCTATTATTATTATTTTATTGTATGACACAGCAAACAAGATAGATATGCTGGATTTCGTATCACAAAATCACAAGTCAAACACTGACCCTTTGTGTGTATTCTTTGCTGACCATAGTTTTCACATGTTCATGCTTTATGTTGTCCAGCTGTAATATGCCCAGATATTTATAGGCCTCTGGCTGGTGACACTTTATTGTTTGGCCATTAGGCATATTTATGCCCTCACTTTCAATAATTTTTCCCTTCTTCAATGCCACTGTCGAACATTTGTCCAAACCAAACTCCATGCTGATATCAGTGCTAAAAATTCGGACAGTGTTAGTCAGAGACTGGATTTCAGTTTCTATTTTCCCATACAGCTTCAGGTCATCCATGTACATCAGATGCGAAATTTTGTGAGATTTCTTAGATATTTGATAGCCGAGATTTGTTTTTTTGTAAGATTGTTGAGAGAGGGATCATGGCAATAATGGAAAGCAGAGGGGACAATGAGTCTCCCTGGAAAATTCCTCTTCTGATGTTGACAAGTCCATACCTTTCATTTCCAACTTTCTTGCTTTCCTAGAGGAGACTGAAAAAAATCAATAATAATAATAATATTGTTCTTTCCTCACCCAGGTGATATAGATATTATTTTATTATGACACAGCAAACAAGATAGATATGCTGGATTTTGTATCGAGTCGAACACTTCCCAAGTGTCTAGGACTGTCTGATGTATTTTCGGATGATGCGTGCAGATCCCAGTCGGGTGGCCTTTTGCAGTTGGCAAATCGTGATTTTGTCAATGTCTATTGTTTCCAAATGCCGGCTGAGATCTTTTGGCACGGCACCCAATGTGCCCATCACCACTAGGACCACATGCACTGGTTTTTGCCAGTCTTTGAAGTTCAATCTTGAGGTCCTGATAGCAGCTGAGTTTTTCCTGTTGTTTTTCGTCAATGCGACTGTCACCTGGAATGGCAACATCAATGATCCAAACCTTTTTCTTTTCCACAACTGTGATGTCTGGTGTGTTGTGTTCCAGAACTTTGTCAGTCTGGATTCGGAAGTCCCACAGTATCTTTGCGTGCTCATTTTCCAATACTTTTGCAGGTTTGTGATCCCACCAGTTCTTTGCTGCTGGGAGGTGGTACTTGAGGCATAAGTTCCAATGGATCATTTGGGCCACATAGTTGTGCCTCTGTTTGTAGTCTGTCTGTGCGATTTTCTTACAGCAGCTGAGGATATGATCAATGGTTTCGTCGGTTTCCTTGCAGAGTCTGCATTTTGGGTCATCAGCTGATTTTTTGATCTTGGCCTTAATTGCATTTGTTCTGATGGCTTGCTCCTGGGCTGTATAAACCCTGTATTATTATTATTATTATTATTATTATTATTATTATTATTATTATTACAGGGGACGGGCTTAGCACAGCGGGCTAAACCGCTGTACTGCAGAAAAATCCTGCCGATCAAAAGGTCGGCAGTTCGAGCCCGGGTCGGGGTGAGCACCCACCACTAGCCCCAGCTCACCTGCGCACCTAGCAGGTCGAAAACAGAAACTCGAGTAGATAAATAGCTACCGCTTTTGGCGGATTGAAGTTCAAAATACCTGGAGGGCTGAAGTTTGCCCATGCCTAGTGTAGATAGAAGCAGCTCCAATCAGCATGGGAGTAAATTGCAGGCTATACTTTGATCCATGCCCTGATTTTTTTTGCAATTCAGTGTGGTAAAAGTGCGTTATGCTGGTTCTGCCGCATAAATGTCAAGCCTGAACCGGCAAAAAATATCTGTTTCCTTTCAAGTCGGGATCTCTTATCATCCCCCATCATCCTTTCGAACAACTTGCTGGGATTCCAAACACTTGGAAAGTATTTTATGAATACAAACAACTCTTGAAAAATCCTTACGATGGTCCTCAGGATAATATTTGATCTTGGCCTTAATTGCATTTGTTCTGATGGCTTGCTCCTGGGCTGCAAGGATCAGGCATTCTTCTTCTTCTTCTTCTTATTATTATTATTATTATTATTATTATTATTATATCTTACTTTCTTAGAGGAGACTGAAACTAATCAATAAAAATATTGTTCTTTCCTCACCTAGGGGAGACTGAAGACAACAACAACAAAAACATATACTTTCCGTAAGTCAGAAACAAGGTTCACAGCTATCATTGCCCTTCACAGGGTATAAGCTAGGGACCATTACTTCTTCCCTACAGTTTTTCTATTCAGGAAATGTAGGAAGGTATGCAAAGATCTGCCCACAAAATGCAGTTCCCAGGCAAGGTATGAGTTGGCAGGCGAGGATCCTAACCTGATCTCTGTGCCTCCTTGCTTTTCCTCTGCCTCTCCTTGCTTTCAAGTCTTCTGGGCCTCCCCCAGCCTTGGCTCCCTTTCTTTCCATTAGAAGAGCTTTGCAAAGCGATTCTGCACTGAAGCTATGTTGCCTGCTCCTGCTCCTTTCCAGAAGTGCCACCCCTTCCACTGACAAGAGGAAAAAGGTTGAGCCGCATAGGCTTCTGGGAATTGTAGTTCTACTGCCCTCCTTTTTTGCATTTCTTTCTCTTCTTCCTCCCAGGTTTACACTGTAGTAGAATAAATGGCTTGACCTCGCTTTATCTGCAAAGAATCAATGCTATAGTATCCTTGTAGTTTGGTGAGACGCCTTTTGCCACCACTCTTTGGCAGAAAAGGCTTTTCTAGCCGTTCTCCCTTTATTCCATAGCATTGAGCCAAGGGACACTAAAAGTGCTATCAAACTTCGTTAATTCGACAGCGTAGATGCATCCTAAGGTACGCCTTCAACAGAGAACAAAAATCACAATACTTTCTTTGGGGAGCAATTGTGAGAGTGCAACTGGATTTTGTCCTGGTTGGTCCTCAAATTCTCACTATCGAAATCCCAGGAAGGTAGGCTTGAAGACATTGAGAAAATCTATTTGTTTTGGTGGTGGCGCAGTGTGTTAAGACCGAAAGGTCCCAGGTTCAAATCCCGGGAGCGGAATGAGCACCCGCTCTTAGCCCCAGCTCCTGCCAACCTAGCAGTTCGAAAACATGCAAATGTGAGTAGATCAATAGGTACCACTCCGGCAGGAAGGTAACGGCGCTCCATGCAGTCATGCTGGCCACATGACCTTGGATGTGTCTATGGACAACGCCGGCTCTTCGGCTTAGAAATGGAAATGAGCACCAACCCCCAGAGTGCGAGTAGATCAATAGGTACTGCTCCGGCGGGAAGGTAACGGCGCTCCATGCAGTCATGCTGGCCACATGACCTTGGAGGTGTCTATGGACAACGCCGGCTCTTTGGCTTAGAAATGGAGATGAGCACCAACCCCCAGAGTGCGAGTAGATCAATAGGTACTGCTCCGGCGGGAAGGTAACGGCGCTCCATGCAGTCATGCCAGTGGCCACGTGACCTTGGAGGTGTCTACGGACAACGCCGGCTCTTCGGCTTAGAAATAGAGATGAGCACCAACCCCCAGAGTCGGTCACGACTGGACTTAACGTCAGGGGAAAACCTCTACCTATCCTATAATACCTTATTCAATGTTCTAAAGCCCCTTGGGACAATTTAATGCATGGGACTATAATACAACATGTCAAATAAGGGCATATAAACGATTAAGACATTAAGAAGAATCAAGGATATTTCCATTTGTTTTTTAACTAGCGCTTTCATCAGGACCAAAAAAAAAAATGTTCTGCCGGAGACGTGAGGTCCTTTGTCAGCTTCCCTTCGTCCCTTCTGTGCGGATCCGAAGGACTGCATGGAGACGGTAATTCTTGATGACAACGCAGATGCTTGTCCTGCCATGACCCTGTGGCTTGCTGCTGCTTCGCTTTTGCAACAGACAGAAATTGGAAGATATGCTTATTTGTTGTCTGATGCATTTACATACAGCCTTTTTGCCACGGTTGGTAGCTCTCCAAGGCTAAATGGCATTTTCACACTAGCTCCAGCATCCTTGAGCCAGTTACGAAACACTACAACTTCCATGCTTCAATAGTATAGCAGTTATGCAACACTATAACTCCCATACTTTGATAGCATAGGGGTTAGAAAACACTACAAGTCCCATGCTTTGATAGTATAGCAGCTATGCAACACTATAACTCCCATACTTTGATAACATAGCAGTTAGGAAACACTACAAGTCCCATGCTTTGATGGTATAGCACCTATGCAACACTATAACTCCCATACTTTGATAGCATAGCAGTTAGGAAACATTACAAGTCCCATGCTTTGATAGTATAGCATCTATGCAACACTATAACTCACGTACTTTGATAGCATAGCAGTTAGGAAACACTACAAGTCCCATGCTTTGATAGTATAGCACCTATGCAATACTACAACTCCCATACTTTGATAGCATAGCAGTTAGGAAACAATACAACTTCCATGCTTTGATAGCATAGCAGTTAGGAAACACTACAAGTCCCATACTTTGATAGCATAGCGGTTAGGCAACACTACAAGTCCCATGCTTTGATAGTATAGCAGCTATGCAACACTGTAAATCCCATACTTTGATAGCATAGCAGTTAGGAAACACTACAAGTCCCATGCTTTGATAATGTAACAGGTATGCAACACTACAACTCTCATGCTTCCATAGCATAGCGGCTAGTCAATACTACAAGCCCAATGTTTTGATAATATAACAGCTACTCAACACTACAACTCCCATGCTTCAGTAGCATAGCAGGTACGTAACACTACAGCTCCGGTGATTCAGTAACAGCAGCTATGTCCTCTCTTACAAGATGCAAACCCACTAGCCATGTAGACAGACAGATTTGGTGTAGCAGTATCAGCAAACAGAGCATTTAGCACATGAATTACTGTGAAACACGAAGGCAAAGGGATGTCTGAGAATTAGATGGCTATGGGCATGTCTTCAAGACAGATTTAGGAAATGCTTGCTCACATTTGCAATCTAGTGAGAATTAAACATGCTTGCTTTGACAAGAGTCATGTCTTTTGTTGTACCATCCCAGCAGGTTTGACATTAACATGTCTGCCCATGCGCACACTTGCACATGGAGGGAATTAGCACTGAGGCACAGGCACCACACTTGATGGGGAAACAGGAGCAGCATTAGCCAATGCAACAGTGCTCTCCTGCCACAAGGTGGTGTCATCCACCATATTTTTCTTTTTTAAAATTATTTTTCTTGGTTAGGCATGTCTCCCATTCTTTGAGAAAGTCATTTCAAGGGCAAATGTGACAATACAGAAACCACTGCATTACTGCTGGCAAGGAGTTAAAACTGGGGTCAAACCGCATTAAGTTGACAGTGTAGCTGCACCCTTGGTTTGGAAACATGAGCAAGGTGGTCCAGCTAATGTCTGCTGTAACTGACAGTCCTTGCATCACTGTTAAGTACAAAAAAGCATCTGTTCGATAATTTACAGTATCATATGCTGCTGACAGGTCTATGAAGACAGCTCGTGTAATCTGCTGCTTTTCAAAACCATCTTCTATTTGCCGAGTCAGATTCAACACTTGTGATGGGGATTTAATATTATTATTGACACAAAGACATAGTATGACACAGCAAATGAGATCTATATGCTGGATTTGGTATCACAAAATAATAATAATAATAATAATAATAATAATAATAATAATAATAATAATTATTATTATTATTATTATGACACAGCAAACAAGATAGATATGTTGGATTTCATATCACAAAATCACAAGTCGAACACTTCCCAAGTGTCTAGGACTGTGTGATGTATTTTCAGATGATGCGCGCAGATCCCAATAGGGTGGCCTTTTGTAGTTGGCAGATCGTAATTTTGTCAATGTCTATTGTTTCCAAATGCTGGCTGAGATCTTTTGGCACAGCACCCAATGTGCCCATCACCACCGGGACCACCTGTACTGGTTTCTGCCAGAGTCTTTGAAGTTCAATCTTGAGGTCCTGATAGCGGCTGAGTTTTTCCTGTTATTATTATTATTATTATTTGAAACACAAGATGAGTCCACAGCAGACACTCTGCTGGCTGTTGTATTGGATCACACGTCGGACACTTCCCAAGAGTCTAGGACTATGTGATGTATCGGCAAATAATGCGTGAAGATCCCAGTAAGGTAGCCTTCTGCAGCTGGCAATTTTGTCAGGGCCGATTGTTTTTAAGTGCAGGCCAAGGTCTTTAGGTACTGCACCCAGTGTGCCCATCACCACTGAGACCACCTTGACTGGCTTGTGCCAGAGTCTTTGTAATTCGATCTTTAAATCCTCATATCGTGCCAGCTTTTCCAGTTGTTTCTCCTCAATCCTGCTGTTCCCTAGGATTGCAACATCGACAATCCATACTTTGTTTTTTAACACAATCGTGAGGTCAGGAGTATTGTGCTCCAAAACTCTGTCTGTCTGAATTTGGAAGTCCCAGAGTAGCTTGACATGTTCACTCTGTAACTTTTTCCGGCTTGTGATCCCACCAGTTCTTGGTCGCAGTCAGATGGTATTTGTGGCACAAGTTCCAATGAATCGTCTGAGCAATGGTGTTATGCCTCTGCTTGTAGTCTGTCTGTACTATCTTCTTGCAGCAGCTGAGGATGTGATCTATTGTTTCATCTGCTTCCTTGCAGAGTCTACATCATCATCATCATTATTATTATTGACACAAAGACATAGTATGACACAGCAAACGAGATATATATGCTTGATTTCGTATCACAAAATCACAAGTCGAACACTTCCCAAGTGTTTAGGACTGTGTGATGTATTTTCAGATGATGCGTGCAGATCCCAGTAAGGTGGCCTTTTGCAGTTGACAGAATTATTATTATTATTATTATTATTATTATTATTATTATTATTATATTGTATGACACAGCAAACAAGATAGACATGCTGGATTTCATTATTATTGTTGTTGTTGTTTTGTTGTTGTTATTATTTTCAGGAAATTCTGAGATTTATGCCTTAGAGCGCATGAAATGAAAACCAGTGGCAAGGGAATGGAATAACCTCAAGTGGGCTGGAACACAAAACCTTTTATTGCAGCTGTCATTTGTATACCAGCAATACTGGTTGTACTGGTGGCACACATAATTCACCAGTTCAAGATACATCCCAGGGACGGAAAACACAGCTATGAAACAAGCCAGGAATAGAAAATCCTGACAAAGTATGAACCATCATTTCATCATTCGTGAGAACTGGCTTTTTTAAAAAAAAATACAAGCCCTTTATTGGGAAGTGGAACATAAGTCGGCTCAGCAACGGGGGTCCAGCAAGGAGTTAAGGTGGGAATTAATTGGTCTATTTCCAAGGGGGGAATAACTCACGCTCCATATCCCTGGTGCTGATAACCACACTTTTGCCGAAGAACAGCTGGTGATTTTGTTGAATAGTCCCTGAGAGTCGTTCATTTGTCTCCTTCCAAGAATCCATTGTTAAGGAGTGCTCACTGGCATTTGCCCATCACCACTGAATAGAGCCTTACAGCCCCTTTGGCCGACGGACACAGTTCCTTCCACAACTCCCCATTCTGCTCCATTGTCAGGACATCCTGCCCACACAGAGAGAAATAACGAAAGCCAGGGGTTAAAAGAGATGGAGAGGTAGGAAGAAAGCAGGTTGTAATTCAGACTGCTTCCACAGACCAGCAGGCCCAACACATACCTCTCTGTTGACAAAGATAATGCTGGTGGATTCCTGAGCTTCAGGGCCACCGATAGCATAGTAGTGCCTTACTTCCTCAGACATCAGGCTGCACCTGAATGAGAGAAGTAAGATGAGGGTGAAAGCCAAGGAATGCCAAATCTTAGAACTGTCAGTGTTTGATGCAACATGGGCCCTGAAAAAGACTTCTCATCGGTAAAATGGGCCCTGGATGTGGTGCAGACAGGAGAGCAAGCCAGCTGCAACCAGCTGCAATGAATCACTCTGACCAGGAGGTCATGAGTTCAAGGCCCGCTCGGAGCCTATGTTTGTCTTGTCTTTGTTCTATGTTAAAAGGCATGGAATGTTTGCCTATATGTGTAATGTGATCTGCCCTGAGTCCCCTTCGGGGTGAGAAGGGTGGAATATAAATGCTGTAAATAAATAAATAAATAAAGTTGGGTCCAGAGTGAAGAAGGGGGGCCAGGAAGACACCATTCCACGATGTCTCCTGTGTCAATATAATAATATACATACAATACAGTAGAGTCTCACTTATCCAAGCTAAACGGGCCGGCAGAAGCTTGGATAAGTGAATATCTTGGATAATATCTTGGGCCCGGGCTGTGGCACAAGCTGGTGAGCAGCCAGCTGAGACCAATCACTCTGACCAAGAGGTCATGAGTTTGAGGCCAGCTCGGAGCTTGCATTTGTCTTGTCTTTGTTCTATGTCAAGGCATTGAATGTTTGCCTATATGTGTAATGTGATCCGCCCTGAGTCCCCTTCGGGGTGAGAAGGGCGGAATATAAATGCTGTAAATAAATAACTAAATAAATAATAAGGAGGGATTAAGGAACAGCCTATTAAACATCAAATTAGGTTATAATTTTACAAATTAAGCACCAAAACATCATGTTATACAACAAATTTGACAGAAAAAGTAGTTCAATACGCAGTAATGTTATGTTGTAATTACTGTATTTATGAATTTAGCACCAAAATATCACGATATATTCAAAACATTGACTACAAAAATGGCTTGGATAAGCGAGGCTTGGATAAGTGAGACTCTACTGTACTAATATTATGCTATACTAATAATATAATATATAGTATATAGATATAATATTGATATTATAATGTAATGCAATTTAATACAGTAGAGTCTCACTTATCCAACATAAACGGGCCAGCAGAACGTTGGATAAGCGAATATGTTGGATAATAAGGAGGGATTAAGGAAAAGCCTATTACACATCAAATTAAGTTATGATTTTACAAATTAAGCACCAAAACATCATGTTTAACAACAAATTAGACAGAAAAAGTAGTTCAATAGGCAGTAATGTTATGTTGTAATTACTGTATTTATGAATTTAGCACCAAAATATCACAATATATTGAAAACATTGACTACAAAAATGGCTTGGATAATCTAGAGGCTTGGATAAGCGAGTCTTGAATAAGTGAGAATCTACTGTACTAATATTATGCTATACTAATAATATAATATATAGTATATAGATATAATATTGATATTATAATGTAATGCAATTTAATACAGTAGAGTCTCACTTATCCAACATAAACGGGCCAGCAGAACGTTGGATAAGTGAATATGTTGGATAATAAGGAGGGATTAAGGAAAAGCCTATTAAACATCAAATTATGATTTTACAAATTAAGCACCAAAACATCATGTTTAACAACAAATTGGACAGAAAAAGTAGTTCAATACGCAGTAATGCTATGTACTAATTACTGTATTTACGAATTTAGCACCAAAATATCACAATGTATTGAAAACATTGACTACAAAAATGTGTTGGATAATCCAGAACGTTGGATAAGTGAGGCTTGGATAAGTGAGACTCTACTGTACTAATATTATGCTATACTAATAATAATCTATATATATAAAAGAGTAATGGAATCCTGGCACCGAGCAAAACAACAAAACTAAACACCCCCCAACTTCGAAATTTTACAACACAATCCATCATCCACGCCTCAAGGTTGAAACCACAAAATATCACGTCACAAACCTCCACAGGGCCTAAAAAACTCCAAAAACCGGAGCTATTCAGTGCAATTCCAATGGGCCCCAGCAACGCGTGGCAGGGCACAGCTAGTATAATATATAGTATATAGATATAATATTGATATTATAATGTAATGCAATTTAATAATAATAATACACTACTATAATTGCACATTATATATTACATGTAATATTACTAATAATACTGCAGTACAGTGGTTTAGTACAATATAGTAATATATAATGCTTATATCATGCTATGCTAATAATATAATATACTGTATGTACATATAACTTGTAAGCCGCCCTAAGTCCCCTTCGGAGTGAGAAGGGCAGGATATAAATGTCACAAATAAATAATTAATAAATAATAAATAATCTGGAATCGTAGCCCAGCAAAAAATATACAACAAGGCTTATGTTTGACAGTGGAATATGCTGCCTGGGAGTCCAAGTATAGTCTCCTTCTTTGGAGGATTTTAAGTAGAGGCTTGCATGGTAATCTGTCGGTAGGAATTTAATGGTGTCCTCCTTTATGACAGCATGGGGCTGGACTGGATGGCCCTAGAGGTCTCTTTCAATTCTATGATTCTATACAACAAAAAACATTTGGCAGACCACTGTTGCTACACCCACCATAGGCAGATGCAACACTTCTTGCATTTTTTAATGATTCAACACATTACCTGACGTAGAACTCCACGCTGCACCGCCCTGCGCTAGTCTCGTTCCGAGCGATCCCAAGCAACACTGGGCTGCTCAGTGTTGGTGATGGGAGGTTCACCTGGGAAGCATCAAAGGGCTGGGTTAGCACATGGTGTGTGTAATGGGGGAAGCGGTCCAAAGCTGGCCCTTCTTTTCCTTGCATCCCCTCACCTCATCCTGAATCTCCCGGAGAACAGACGAGAATAATTCCTGGACAACCAAGTTACCCGGGAGGTCTTGATGGCAGATGGGACCCTCCAGGGAAGTGCTTCCTTTCACAACCTGCAAAGAAAAGGATATAGCTTTATTCCCAGCTCCTAAATGACCATGGATGTTACTCACTGGCCGATGTCTACTTAAGAGTGTGTATAGTTCAATGAGACATCTACAGACCTGGTGCAGTGATTGAGATGATTAGAGAGACCTGGGTTCAAATCAGAAAGATAACTTGGGCCAGTCAGTCCCTTTTCACAACCCAATCGACTTCACTGAATTATTGTGAGAATGCTGGGGGAATTCTAACACCTCCCAACAAAGGATTCCCTCAGGCAGGAATCAGTCAGACTATATCAGACTACATAGAGAAGCCATTGAAATCCACAAGCATATGGACAATAACAACAGAAACCATGAAAATGAACAAAATCTGGCTACCAGTATTTAAAAAAAACTCTAAAATCAGGACAGTAAATAAAGAGCAGCACCCAGAAAATGAGGGAATTCCAGACAGGAAACAATCAGGGCCAGCTAATCACTTCCCAACAAAGGATCCCCCAGGCAGGAATCATCCAGGCTTTGAAACTGCAAGGCTATTCAATGCTAATCAAGGTGCCCAATGGAGCCCCCAGATGGCGTAGTGGACTAAGTGACTTGAAGGTTGGGTTGCTGACCTGAAAGCTGCCAGGTTCAAATCCCACCCGGGGAGGGTGCGGGTGAGCTCCCTCTATCAGCTCCAGCTCCATGCGGGGACATGAGAGAAGCCTCCCACAAGGATGGTAAAAACATTTTTAAAAAAAACATCCGGGCATCCCCTGGGCAACATCCTTGCAGACGGCCAATTCTCTCACTCCAGAAGCGACTCAAGTTGCTCCTGACATGAAAAAAAAAAAGGTGCCCAATGGTAACATCCACACTTGCCTCAAATAGACAAAAGTTCTTTCTCCCACCCTGGAGCTTCCACAGATATATAAACCCCACTTGCCTAGTTTCCAATAGACCTCACAACCTCTGAGGATGCCTGCCATAGATGTGGATGAAACATCAGAAGAGAATGCTTCTGGAACATGGTCATAGAGCCCAGAAAACTCATAGCAACCCAACAGCAATTCTAACTTTAATTATTTACACGAGTATATAAATAAAGGGTGTTTTTTTTGGTGGTGGTACTGAAATTAAGGTGCATCTTAGAATCAAAGGAATACGGTATTTCTACAGTTTGCCCTCTTTGCTGTACTTCACCCCAGTTTAAGGCTCTTCCCATGACCTTGTAGCACCTTAACTTCCTTCTTGTTTACAAGTTCCACTCAGTGAACTTTGCCCAGCTCATTTTATGTTTTTATTGCTGTGTTTTTTATGTGTTTTATAATGATTGTGATTTTTTAATGCCTTTTAAATTTATTTGTGTGTTTTTGTATTTGATATTATTGTATGCTGTATACTGTGTGCTGGTTTTATATCTGTAAGCCGCCCCGAGTCCCTCTGGGGAGATGGTGGCCAGGTACAAAAATAAAATTATTATTATTATTATTATTACTAAGACCTGTGGCTCGGGATGCCCGCCAGGAATGTCAACCTTCTCGGGTGCTTCTCCTACAAGGAGGCTCCGTTTCAAGAAAACAAACTTGTCGTCGGCAGTGTGCAGCATGGCGCCCACCCCCAAGGGCTGGGCCAGGTAGGCGTGTCTGTCCCCAAAGTCCTCCCAGCCCCGCTGCTGCAGGCGTGCGGCTCCGTCGGCCAGGTTGGTGCCCACAAAGTCTTTGTAGGAGGTGAGCCCAAGGAGGAAAGTGAGAGCGGTCTCATCCAGTTTGACGGAATGGAGGCGGAATTTGTCCCCGTCAAAGAGCCATGGGTTCTGCTTGCAGCGCTCTGCCCAAGTGGCCTCAATCTGAAGCTGGTCCCCAAGCAATGGGCGCCGGTCATAAAGAGGGGAAAGCTCAGCCTGGACCTGAGCCTCTGTGATGCCCTTAGGAGACGGGCATTGGAACAAGAGCGAGATCTCAGGGTCTATTTTCTCCATGTAAATCACCTGGGAGACAAAGAAGGAAGTAACATTGAAGCCTGTTTCCTGGGAGTTATAGAATTATTATTATTATATTTATTTATACTTTGCTTTTTGTCTCATAGAATCCAAGAATTGGAGGAGACACTAAGAGCCATCCAGTACAACCCCATTCTGCTAAAATGCTAAAATCTGTGGGTGCTCAAGATGAACAAACAATTCTTTCCACCATGTCTCCTATATCATCAGATGGGAGCCCACCCACCCCCAGGTCTAACTGCCATTCTGGACCAGAATGAAGAAGGCGGAGTCAGGAGACATCTTTCCACCGTGTCTCCTATATCAATTTAACAATATAATAATATATAACAATAATAATAATAACTTTATTTTTATATCCCGCCCCATCTCCCCGGAAGGACTCGGAGCGGCTTACATGGGGCCATGCCCGACAACAATACAATAACAGCAATAAAACAATAAAACAGAGATCGACAATAAAACAAAGTCGCATCAATAAAAACATATACTCAAACATATATTCATAATACTCATACTATACTATATTAATATTATAATATATTGTATATACATATAATATTGATAGTAATATTACAATGTAATACAATAATAATACACAAAATAATTGTATATTTATATTACATATAATATTACAAATAATATTGCAAAATACTGTATATACTGGAGTATAAGCCTAGTTTTTCAACCCTTTTTTTAAGACTGAAAAAGCCCCCCTCGGCTTATACTCGGGTGAGGGTCCTGGTTGGCTTATATTTGGGTCAGCTTATACTCTAGAATATATGGTACATTTATTATTTTTCTCTATTATTATTGGTATTATTATATTTATTATTTTTCTCTATTATTGTTGCTATTACATTTATTTTACTCTATTTTTATTATTATTAATACATTTATTATTTCACTCTATTATTATTATATTTATTATTTTACTCCATTTATTATTACATGTATTAATTTTCTGTATTTATTATTATTATTATTACATGTATTATTTTACTCTATTATTATTAAAAGGATACATAAGGGCATTTACATTGAAGAAGATGAGAATAATGATTTGATCAGAGTCAGAGAGTCTTATCTTAAATTTGAGCTTGATGTAAATATTCCAAAAAATTTAACCTACTGATGCCTCAATTAATGTAATTTTATTGGTATCTATTTTTATTTCTGAAATTTACCACCCTCGGCTTATACTGGAGTCAATGTTTTCCCAGTTTTTTTGTGGTAAAATTAGCTGCCTCGGCTTATATTCGGGTCGGCTTATACTCGAGTATATACGAGTAGTTGTATAGTACAATATACAGTAGAGTCTCACTTTTCCAACACTTGCTTATCCAACGTTCTGGATTATCCAATGCATTTTCGTAGTCAATGTTTTCAATACATCGTGATATTTTGGTGCTAAACTCGTAAATACAGTAATTACTACATAGCATTACTGGGTATTGAACTACTTTTTCTGTCAAATTTGTTGTATAACATGATGTTTTAGTGCTTAATTTGTAAAATCATAATGTAATTTGATGTTTAATAGGCTTCTCCTTAATCTCTCCTTATTATCCAACATATTTGCTTATCCAACGTTCTGCCGGCCCATTTATGTTGGATAAGCGAGACTCTACTGTAATAATATATAATGCTTATATAGTGCTTATATTGTGCTATACTAATAATATAATATATTGTATGTATATATAACTTGTAAGCCGCCCTGAGTCCCCTTCGGGGTGAGAAGGGCGGGATATAAATGTCCCTAATAAATAAATAATAAATAAATAAATTCTATAGGAAAAGGGCATCCCTTTATATAAAATCAAGTTTGGATTATTACAGACATTACAGAAATGTACAGAAAGTCAAAAAAAGAAGAGAAAAAAGCCATCGTTCGAATGCATAATGCTGCCTAACTTCCTAAATCTAAATTTTAATGGCTAAGAGCTTTCCACCATTAAATCTGATTGGCTTTTGACCTTATAATGGATGTTGCAAGTTCAGAAGGACATGAAAAACAAACGAGCCCCTGGGCAAAGAGTTATAAGATTATAACACTGTGATTTAATTATGAAGCAAAGGCTAGCTGGCTCACTCTGGCAACAAGCTACAATCCAATCTTCCTCATAATTGAATGGAATTCACTTCCAGGAGAGAAAGGACTGTGTCATCTCAGCTGCCAAGGAGAGTCAGATGGATGGACTCATTAAAATGCCTTTTGGTTGATTTACAAAGGTGCCTCTGATGAATCAGGAGGTTTTGAAATGCTTACAATAACAGTAATAACGCAGCTCCCAGCAAAATGCTAAGCTTGCATCTGCATCACATGAGATCGTGAGAGTTACCAGATAGGATCATATTGTCATGGATTTTGAAATTTTAAAAATCCCTCTAAATATAGGAAATCAACCTTCGCCTTCAATTTTGGCATTCTGCAGGACAGAGAGAAAAAACCTGGAAAATAGGTTTTCTAAAGTCCTAAAGCATGTAAACTTGAACAGGAATTGATAACATAAAACTTTTGAGACTGGCTATGAAAAAAACAGTGAGAAGATAGCATTCTGCCATATAGAATAATCTCATCAGAAACATTTCCAAGATAGCAGGAAATTAACATAAAGCTATGAATATTTCTACATACAAGAAACCCTTTCACCTAAATATTGTGCTCATTTCTAGAAAGCAGAAAGGCAAGACCACGGTGCTATCAATATCATGGAACAGTCTTTCAAACACCAAATACTCTTGGAGAGTTCCTGTGCCATGAAATCTAACTTGCTCTATGAAAATTTAAATACAGTAGAGTCTCACTTATCCAACATAAACGGGCCGGTAGAATGTTGGATAAGCGAATATGTTGGATAATAAGGAGGCATTAAGGAAAAGCCTATTAAATATCAAATTAGGTTATGATTTTACAAATGAAGCACCAAAACATCATGTTAGACAAAAAAAATGGCAGAAAAAGTAGTTCAATACGCAGTAATGCTATGTAGTAATTACTGTATTTATGAATTTAGCACCAAAATATCACGATATATTGAAAACATTGACTACAAAAATGCGTTGGATAATCCAGAATGTTGGATAAGCGAGTGTTGGATAAGTGAGACTCTACTGTATATGTATATGTGTGTGTACAGAGCTAGATAAGAGATATGAGAATTGCTTATGTGAGGCCAACCCACTGTCAGGTTAAAGCGACCAAGATAGTCCATTGACTACAACAGTGAGCTGTCATTATTTGTGATGTGTATCTTCAATTCTAAGACGGACTTTTTCCTATATAAATGTCTCTAAAAATGGGATATATCTTATGTATTCTTCCTGTTGGTGGTGGTACTGAAATTAGGGTTCGTCTTACAATTGATGGTGTCTTACAAATATGGTTGTGATCCTATAAATGGCAGTTTGGCCCCACTTTAACTGTCACGGCTAAATGCTATGGAATCATGGAATTTGTAGTTTGGTGGAGCATCTACCTTTTTGGGAGGGAAGGCTAAGGATCTCGTGAAATTACAACCCCCAGGATCCCAATGGCACTCAACTGTTCTTTCTCACTAAAGAACAGACGACAAGTGCCAGTAGCACTGTGTTTAACAATGCAACTACTCAAGCTGAAAGGATATCCACCTGCAGAAAGGTCTTGCAATGGAAGGTAAGAAGAATTGAAAAAGGAAAGCTGTAAAAGACAGAATGTGCAGACATAGCCATGTGTGGAATTGCAAGCCCACGTAAATAATAGATGTATACTACTAAGCCTAATTGACAGAGAATCTGAAGAACTCTGGACAAAAGCCAGGGACAATCTCAGGAAAGAAGGCAAAAAAAGACACTATCTACAGCGAAAAAAGGAAAAAATCCTCTTTGGACAAAAGATGAAACTCTTCAAATGAAGGCAGACAAGGAGCAAAAGGTCAGAATGCTCAATACGAGTGTTCAATGACTTGGGCATAGGAACAAAGAGGGCTATGATAGGAATGAATGCAAAGAAATAAAAGATAAGGTAGAATGAGCCCCGAGAAAGCATCTGTCCTAAATGAATAGTGATATATTCTGTGCCAGAGCTCCACGACTCAAACCAAGCCTTTAGTTCAAAAATGGTATCAACAAGATGATATAATTATAAGATTGCTGTGAGTTCTCCGAGCTGTATGGCCATGTTCCAGAAGCATTCTCCCCTGATGTTTCGCCCACATCTATGGCAGGAATCCTCAGAGGTTGTGAGGTCTGTTGGAAACTAGGCAAGTGGGGTTTATATCTGTGGAATAATGTCCAGGGTGGAAGAAAAAACTCTTGTCGGTTTGAGGCATGAGTGAATGTTGCAATTGGCCACCTTGATTAGCACTGAATAGCTTTGCAGCTTCAAAGCCTGGCTACTTCCTATCTGGGGGAATCCTTTGTTGGGAGGTGTTAGTTGGCTCTGATGGTTTATATATATGTATCCCACTTTTTCTCTACCAAAGGAGAATCAAGGTGGCCAACCCTGAAAACAATAACAATGTGGGAATTAAAACCTAACACATATTTATTTATTTATTTATTTATTTATTACAATATTTATATCCCGCCCTTCTCACCCAACAGGGGACTCAGGGCGGCTTACAATAAAACACACATATAAAAATTGTACAATGCACTATAAAACAGTTAAAAATTAATTAAAGTTGTTATTATTATTATTATTAACCAAGGTTAAAGAGGGCTTTTCATTTACAGGAGATGAACACAAATAAAATCTTCAAACATTTAAAATTCATTCTTTGTACTGCTCTTGTAGGTTGACAGAAACTTTTTTCAGAAACTTTTATATAAAAAACATATAAACATTAAAATAGAATTAAACACAGAAACATTAAATGTCAACTGCTAAAAACAATAAAATCATTAAACATAGGAAATGACCATAGAAAGGTGACCAAAACAATCAACAGTTTGGAACCCAAGCCTTCTGAGGAACCATTAGGGAGCTTGATATATTTAGCAGATATTTTGTTTTCATGTCACAAAAGATACAATTTTTGTGACATGAAAACAAAATACACTTGCTCAGAAGAATCATTCTCATGCAGCCATAGATGTAAATCTTTACAATCACCACTATCAATTGACTGTGGCTTGCTCCCTTTTGAATCCCACTTTAAAACCTTTGTCAGGACCATTGCTTCCGCAGGACAATTATGGTCTGTTGTAACACCATCCCCAAATCCCAGGATAATAAGTGTGAATGATTGATAGGCAGCTTCCTTGCCTGGCTGGCTGGCAGGTTATGTCACAATTTAAAGCAGAGGGAAGAAAATAGAAGCAGAAGAGCTCATTCGGGATCCCAATGAAGAAAAGAAGGTGAGACCAATGAATCTGATTAGAGTTTGGACAGCGATAACAAGGAGATGGATGAGCCTGCCAAAATGGATCAAGAGGGAGATTCTTTGCGACTATACACCAAGGAGTTGGCTGGCTTGATGCCTTGTCAGCCACAGTGTGTGTCAGAGTGTTATCCTTTTTTAAGGGGCTTGACTTCTTTATGTCTGGCTAGTTTAGGGTTTGCATTTTGTAATGGTATTTATTATTAGTAAAAATAATTGTTAATGTTACAGCAATAGGGATAGTTCTATCTCCAGATAGGAATACAAAGCAGTACTTTCTCTGTCCCTCAGTTAATTAGACATCTGGTTGATTTAGGTCTCCATGGCTAGTCTAGTGACTTTTTAGGGTTACAGCTGGGTCTTTCTTTAGTTACTCTTTAGTGACCTCTTTGGATAACAGCTGGCTCTTTCCTGCAACCTTCTAGTGACCTCATGGGGTAACAGCTCGTTCTTTCCTGCAACTTGCTAGTGACCTCATGGAGTAACAACTGGCTCTTTCCTGCAACTTGCTAGTGACCTCATAGGGTAACAACTGGCTCTTTCCTGCAACCATCTAGTGACCAAATGAGGTAAGAGCTGGCTCTTTCCTGCAACTTGCTAGTGACCTCATGGAGTAACAACTGGCTCTTTCCTGCAACCATCTAGTGACCTCACTGAGTAACAGCTGGCTCTTTCCTGCAACCATCTAGTGACCTCATGGAGTAACAGCTGGCTCTTTCCTGCAACCATCTAGTGACCTCGTGGAGTAACAGCTGGCTCTTTCCTGCAACCATCTAGTGACCTCGTGGAGTAACAGCTGGCTCTTTCCTGCAACCATCTAGTGACCTCATGGAGTAACAGCTGGCTCTTTCCTGCAACCATCTAGTGACCTCATGGAGTAACAGCTGGCTCTTTCCTGCAACCATCTAGTGACCTCATAAGGTAACAACTGGCTCTTTCCTGCAACCATCTAGTGACCTCATGAGGTAAGAGCTGGCTCTTTCCCTTCAACCATCTAGTGACCTCATGGGGTAAGAGCTGGCTCTTTCCTGCAACCATCTAGTGACCTCATGGGGTAACAGCTGGCTCTTTCCTGCAACCATCTAGTGACCTCATGGGGTAACAGCTGGCTCTTTCCTGCAACCATCTAGTGACCTCGTGGAGTAACAGCTGGCTCTTTCCTGCAACCATCTAGTGACCTCGTGGAGTAACAGCTGGCTCTTTCCTGCAACCATCTAGTGACCTCATGGAGTAACAGCTGGCTCTTTCCTGCAACCATCTAGTGACCTCATGGAGTAACAGCTGGCTCTTTCCTGCAACCATCTAGTGACCTCGTGGAGTAACAGCTGGCTCTTTCCTGCAACCATCTAGTGACCTCATGGAGTAACAGCTGGCTCTTTCCTGCAACCATCTAGTGACCTCATGGAGTAACAGCTGGCTCTTTCCTGCAACCATCTAGTGACCTCATAAGGTAACAACTGGCTCTTTCCTGCAACCATCTAGTGACCTCATGAGGTAAGAGCTGGCTCTTTCCCTTCAACCATCTAGTGACCTCATGGGGTAAGAGCTGGCTCTTTCCTGCAACCATCTAGTGACCTCATGGGGTAAGAGCTGGCTCTTTCCTGCAACCATCTAGTGACCTCATGGGGTAACAGCTGGCTCTTTCCTGCAACCATCTAGTGACCTCATAGGGTAACAACTGGCTCTTTCCTGTAACCATCTAGTGACCTCATGGGGTACTGGCAAATAATTCATTAGTTGTAACCAGTTACTAACAAGCTCTCCAGCAACTGAATGCCATTAATCCCAAGTTGAATTCCTAGCCTCAAAGGAGGGGATTAGAAGTGCTTGGTATGTGTGAAAAACAACATTGCTTTTCAACCCATTTGTGCTAAATACCCGGATGTCATTCTAGTAATAGTTCCATTCAGAAAAAGATTTCCCCTGCATACATGAAGCTGTGTGTAATCTGATTAGTAATTGGCACTAATTAATTCTAATCTCAGTGGGAAACACTTTACAGAGGAAGGGGACACTGCTTCACAGTATTCTTACAAGATACTTTTATTATTTTCAAAGGGGAAGGGACCATATACTTAGACTGCTGTGGCTTCTTTTCCTTCTTAGAGCAACTTAGGTCACATCTACACTGCGTTTATAATGCAGATGGAACCGCATTACATGACCATATAATACAGTTCAGTGCAGTTAAACTGCATTATATGACCATATAATTCAGTTCAATACAGTTAAACTGTGTTATGTTTCTACACTGACCACAGAGTGCATTATATGGCCATATTGCCCAGTTCAGTGCAGTTAAACTGTACTATATTGCCCAGTTCAGTGCAGTTAAACTGCATTATAATTGCAGTGTAGATAGGACCTGGCAATAAAATGTTTCCACTCAGTATACAGTATATTCTATCAACTTGTGCATTATTCATTGTCTAAAAATATAAGCTGAGATAAAAAAATATGTGGTAAAAGTAATAAAAATATGAGGTAAAAGTAGTAAAAATATGAGGTAAAAATAAAAATATTAGAAAAAATATGAAGATAATAAAAATATGAGGTAAAATAATAAAAATATGAGAAAAATAAAAGCATAAGAAAAAATAATAAAAATATTAGAAGAAATAATAAAATACGAGAAAAATAATAAAAATATGAGAAAAAATAAAAATTAAAGAAAAATAATAAAATTATGAGGTACAGTAGAGTCTCACTTATCCCACACTCGCTTATCCAACGTTCTGGATTATCCAACACATTTTTGTAGTCAATCTTTTCAGTACATCATGATATTTTGGTGATAAATTCGTAAATACAGTAATTACTACATAGCATTGCTGCGTACTGAACTACTTTTTCTGTCAAATTTGTTGTATAACATGATGTTTTGGTGCTTAATTTGTAAATTCATAACCTAATTTGATTTTTAATAGGCTTTTCCTTAATCTCTCCTTATTATCCAACATATTTGCTTATCCAAAGTTCTGCCGGCCCGATTACGTTGGATAAGTGAGACTCTACTGTAATTATATATATGTTTTTAAGGTTTTTATAATGTATTTTAACAATGTTATTAACGGATCTATATGTATTGTTTTGCTTTTATGATTGTATTCTTTGGTCATTAAATGTTGCCAATTTTTGTAAGCCGCCCTGAGTCCCCTCAGATGAGAAGGGCGGGGTATAAAGGTTGTAAATAAATAAATAAAATAATAAAAATAGGTAAAATAATAAAAATATAAGAAAAATAAAAAATAAATAAAAATAACAGAGGCAATAATAATGAGAAAAAATAAAAATATGAGGAAAAATAACAAAAAAATTAAGGAAAATTAACCAAAAATATCAGATTAAATAATGATAACAGTATGAGGTAAAATGAATAAAAATATGAGCTGCCTGGTGAATTCCTGTGAATGAATTAAACTGTAAGTCAGCCTTTGCTCCAAAGGGACATATAGAATATGGTTACTTACTTATTTAATAAATAAATTAAGACCACTGACCTTCGTTGAGAAGGGAACTAACAAAAGCAAGGCCCAGTCATATGAGTACAACTCTTCCAGGCTTCAGTGCTGAATGAAGGGGGAAAGCTGTAAGTCAATGAGAGAGACAGCTTATTTGCTATCAACAGACAGGCAACACGAGGATATATACAATGTATTATTATTATATTACAGCGTATTCCTGTGGAGAATATAATGTGTGTTATATGTACAGGCTCCACCAGGAAACTAGGCCAAAGGAAACTGAGGAGAAGTTCATTTCAAGATGCCCGGATGTCGCTCCTTTCCCCCCTCCCTTCCCGAAAGGGGCGGGGCCTACGGGTAGCTGGAGAGTTAGCCTCAAAATGGCGGCTGCGACCCGAGCGCCGACTGTAAGTTTCCATGGAAACCCACAGTGTTCCCTTTAACCTGTTTTCCTCTGGTGGTGGTTTATTATTACAGTATTATTATTTTATCATCGTTCTCCGTCGCCTCCCATTTTAAATTGTGTTTGAAAACCTACCTTAACTTTTGTTTACCTCTTCTCCCCTCAATTATGGCCAAATTGGGATTCGAACCCATAGGCCCGAGGCCCAAGCTCAAAGAAACACAATCAGAACCCTCCCGACAGACGGCCATGCAGCCTCTGAATCATAGAATCCTTCAGTTGGGGTCCCAAAGGCCATCCAGTCCAACCCCAGTCTGACAGGCAAATAGACACCATCAAAACCCTCCTGGCAGATATCCATGCAGCCTCTGAATCATAGAATCCTACAGTTGGGATCCCAAAGGTCTGACAAGCAAAGAGATGCCACCAAAGCCCTCCTGACAGATGGCCATGCAGCCTCTGAATCCTAGAATTGGGATCCCAAAGGTCTGACAGGCAAAGAGACACCACCAAAACCCTCCTGACAGATGGCCATGTGGCCTCTGAATCATAGAATCCTACAATTGAGATCCCAAAGGTCTGACAGGCAAAGTGGCACAACCAAAACCCTCCTGACAGATGACCATGCAGCCCCTGAATCATAGAATCCTACAGTTGTGATCCCAAAGTTCTGACAAGCAAAGAGGCACCACCAAAACCCTCCTGGCAGATGGCCATGCAGCCTGTGAAATATAGAATCTTACAATTGGGATCCCAAAGGTCTGACAAGCAAAGAGATGCCACCAAAGCCCTCCTGACAGATGGCCATGCAGCCTCTGAATCATAGAATCCTACAATTGAGATCCCAAAGGTCTGACAGGCAAAGTGGCACAACCAAAACCCTCCTGACAGATGGCCATGCAGCCTGTGAATTATAGAATCTACAGTTGGGATCCCAAAGGTTTGACAAGCAAAGAGACACAACCAAAGCCCTCCTGACAGATGGCCATGCAGCCGCTAAATCATAGAATCCTACATTTGGGATGCCAAAGTTCTGACAGGCAAAGTGACACAACCAAAACCCTCCTGACAGATGGCCATGCAGCCTCTGAATCATAGAATCCTACAATTGGGATCCCAAAGGTCTGACAAGCAAAGAGATGCCACCAAAGCCCTCCTGACAGATGGCCATGCAGCCTCTGAATAATAGAATCCTACAATTGAGATCCCAAAGGTCTGACAGGCAAAGTGGCACAACCAAAACCCTCCTGACAGATGGCCATGCAGCCTCTGAATCATAGAATCCTACAATTGGGATCCCAAAGGTCTGACAGGCAAAGAAACACCACCAAAACCCTCCTGGCAGGTGGCCATGCAGCCTCTGAATCGCAGAATCCTACAATTGGGGACCCAAGGGCCATCCAGTCAAACTCCAGGCAGGCAGGCAAAGAGACACCACTAAAACCCTCCTGGCAGATGGCCATGCAGCCTCTGAGTCATAGAATCCTTCAATTGGGGTCCCAAAGGCCATTAGGAAGTTGAGGTCCAAAGCACCTGAAGGGCCGAAGTTTGCCCATGCCTGGTCTACACTGCCAGGTAATCTGGGATAAGAAAATGATCTGGGATCAGATCCTGGGATATGGGCAGTGCAGATCCAGCCTAAGTGTTGTGCCGTATATTTCACCCAATTGGGATTAAGTTTCTTGTAGAAGAGAGAGCTCCCTCCTCTGGTTCATAGAAATGCAAATGACCTTCTTCAGCCAGGGATTGGCACCAGCCAAAGGAAGAGTTTATTCCAGGCCTGGAAAAAGGAGAGGCGGTTGTCCTGCTGCCAAGTGTTAGGGTCAACATGTCGGACATCGCTGCTCCCAGTGCATATATAAACCCTGGGCACAAGATTACGTCCCACCAAATGCATTGGTTTCGGGACTTTATTTTGGGACAGATTGGGCTGTTTCAGGGCATTTTATTTCCCCCAGTTGTTTGCTTTGTTGTCGCACCAATGCCATACTTTTCAAGGCAGGTTTTCCTATTGCTATTCCTATTTTGTTTTGTTTGCTTTAGTGCCAATGGCTTGCTTTGGAAGGCAAGCCGTGCGTGAAGTTTGCATCCCCGATGCCATCAACCCAGGGATGCGCATAGACAACAAGGGAGGTGCGTCTCCCATTTGCATCAGTGGGACATGACAGGGGAGGGGGGGGTCCCTGGCTGGTTGCCGTGGCAACAGATCAACTGATTGACAGGCATGCAGATGGAAAACTGCGTCCTTTATAATTTTGCCTCTTGATTAAGGTTCTGCTCGAATGGAGACAGCTAGCCGTCTGCTTTGGGTGCCTCAAGGTCGGTGCTTTGAGTCTCCTTTTGCAGAGAAAAGCAGGGTGTAAATAATAATAATAATAATATGTAAAGCAAAGTGAAGAACCTGCTTTGATTGAAGTCAAAAATCAGAAACTCCTCAAAACACAACAGACAAAAAACCAGTACAAGAAAACTGCACTACAAACTAGAGCTGACAGCTGGCACAACAAAACACTGCATGGAAAGTTCCTTGACAAAATTGAAGGAAAAGCTGATAAGGAGAAGACCTGGCTCTGGCTCACGAATGGGACCCTGAAGAAGGAGACAGAAGGCCTGATCCTTGCAGCCCAAGAGCAAGCCATCAGGACAAATGCAATTAAGGCCAAGATCGAAAAATCAGCTGATGACCCAAAATGCAGACTGTGCAAGGAAGCTGACGAAACCATTGATCATATCTTCAGCTGCTGTAAGAAAATCGCACAGACAGACTACAAACAGAGGCACAACTATGTGGCCCAAATGATCCATTGGAACTTATGCCTCAAGTACCACCTCCCAGCAGTAAAGAACTGGTGGGATCACAAACCTGCAAAAGTATTGGAAAATGAACACACAAAGATACTGTGGGACTTCCGAATCCAGACTGACAAAGTTCCGGAACACAACACACCAGACATCACAGTTGTGGAAAAGAAAAAGGTTTGGATCATTGATGTCGCCATCCCAGGTGACAGTCGCATTGACGAAAAACAACAGGAAAAACTCAGCCGCTATCAGGACCTCAAGATTGAACTTCAGAGACTCTGGCAGAAACCAGTGCAGGTGGTCCCGGTGGTGATAGGCACACTGGGTGCCGTGCCAAAAGATCTCAGCCGGCATTTGGAAACAATAGGCATTGACCAAATTACGATCTGCCAACTGCAAAAGGCCACCCTACTGGGATCTCCACGCATCATCTGAAAATACATCACACAGTCCTAGACACTTGGGAAGTGTTCGACTTGTGATTTTGTGATACGATATCCAGCATATTTATCTTGTTTGCTGTGTCATACGATGTCATTGTGTCAATAATAATAATAATAATAATAATAATAAAGTGGGAGTTTCAAGTTCTCCAAGTGCTAAACAAGTATAAAACTTTATTTTAAAGCACAGCTGTAAATCCCAACTACTTATACCTTTTCTCTTATATAGAACCCGCGTCCTCCTCAAAAGAGATAGAAGTGTCCAGATATGATTTCGGCTGTTCCTTATTTTATCTGCCGTTACTGCCAGCAATGTCAAAGCACCAGGCACAGACACCGGGCGTTTTCAACCACGCTCTGCAATTGGTGAGTGCTCTCCTTTATGGCTCATACACTGTCTCATGGACTTAGAACAAGAATTATTACAAGGTTTGCCATAAAATAATAATAATAATAATAATAATAATAATAATAATAATAATAATAATAATAATAATAATGGCAGAAACCAGTACAGGTGGTCCCGGTGGTGATCAGCACATTGGGTGCTGTGCCAAAAGATCTCAGCCGGCATTTGGAAACAATAGACATTGACAAAATCACAATCTGCCAACTGCAAAAGGCCACCCTACTAGGATCTGCACGCATCATCCGAAAATACATCATACAGTCCTAAACACTTGGGAAGTGTTCGACTTGTGATTTTGTGATACGAAATCCAGCATGTCTATCTTGTTTGCTATGTCCCAATACAATGATGTCTCCCTTCCTTCTATCTTTCCGCAGAAAAGTTAAGACCTGGTTGTGGGACTAGGCCTTCGATCAATAACAGCAGCATCAATTACTACCACATCCTTTAGAACTCAATGACAGACCCAGTTTTCAGACTCAAAATGCGCCAATTGTATATTTATATGTATATTTTTATGAATGTTTAATGTATTTAATTTTCATTGATTGAATGTTTTGTATTATTTTTATATATGTGTTTTATTGTAAGCTGCCCTGAGTCCCCTATTGGGTGAGAAGGGCGGGATACAAGTACTGTAATAAATAAAATAAAATAAATTTGTTACCTGCCTCTCCTTGCGACTCGAGGCACAATACAACAGGATTAATATAGAACAATAAAACACACTATGCTATTAACATACGTAACAAAACAAGACCACAGCAATCAAATGTAGGTTAAAGTGCAGAAATAATAATTTAAAGTCCTGAACACCACTGTCTGCATCCTTTTTCTCGCTCCTTATAGGTTGCCAGCCAGAAATAGCAGCTATTATGACTTGTTGGGGATCAAGCCCGAGGCTTCCTTGGAGGAGATCAAGCAAGCCTTCTTCAGCAAGTCAAAAAAGGTACGTATGTGACAGTATTAAGTATGTATGTATGATAAGTATGTATAGGCAGTAGGGGATACAGAGAAAATAAAAAAGCTTTTAAGAAGCCTGTTCTACAAATGATAAACCTTTGAGGACTAAAGCTATGCTCAGACAAAGTATTCTCAGTGAATTTCCAAATGCTCACAGAAGAATGTTGACAAAAGGGCTAGTAGTGTCCCAGGCTGGATCTATACTGCCCTATATCCCTGATTATCTGCTTTGAACTGGATTATATGTGTCCGCATTTCCAGATAATCTAATCTATCTAATTTGAGATCAGATCCTGGAATATAGGCCAGTATAGACCCTGCTGCAGCTATTATGTGGATAAGAGACCATCTAATCTTGCATAAGGGCAATGCAGTGAGATGCTGATCTTACAAGGCATGTAAAGTTCTTCAGGAACATACAGACCCTGAAGCAAAGAGGAAAAAAACATGTACACCGCTGTATAAAATCCAGATTATCTGCTTTGAACTGGATTATATGGCAGTGTAGACTCAGATAGGTAAAGGTTTTCCCCTGACATTATGTCCAGTCATGTCTGACTCTGGGGTTGGTGCTCATCTCCATTTCTAAGCCAAAGAGCCGGCATTGTCCATAGACACCTCCAAGGTCATGTGGCTGGCGTGACTGCATGGAGCGCCATTATCTTCCCGCCGGAGCGGTACCTATTGATCTACTCACATTTGCATGTTTTCGAACTGCTAGGTTGGCAGAAGCTAGGGCTAACAGCAGGCGCTCACTCCACTCCCTGGATTCGAACCTGCGATCTTTCGGTCTGCAAGTTCAGAAGCTCAGCGCTTTAACACGCTGTGCCACTGGAGGCTCCATGGAGTCTCACTTATCCAAGGTTCTGGATTATTCAAGGCATTTTTGTTGTCAATGTTTTCAATATATCGTGATATTTTGATGCTAAATTTGTAAATACAGTAATTACAACATAACATTACTGCGTTTTGAACTACTTTTTCTGTCCAATTTGTTGTATAACATGATGTTTTGGTGCTTAATTTGTAAAATCATAACCTAATTTGATGTTTAATAGGCTTTTCCTTAATCCCTCTTTATTATCCAAGATATTCGCTTATCCAAGGTTCTGCCAGCCCGTTTAGCTTGGATAAGTGAGACTCTACTAAACGTGGAATCATATATGCAGGGGTCCCCAAACTAAAGCCCGGGGGCCGGATGCAACCCATCGAAGCCATTTATCTGGCCCCCACGGCACAAGGGCAAAAGGGGGTTGGGCTAAATGACCCAAGGGGTCTCTTCTTCTCTTCCAACCCTTATTATTATTATTATTATTATTATTATTATTATTATTATTATTATTATTAACAACATTGAGGCTGGGTGGCCATCTGACAGGTGTGCTTTGCTTGTGTTTTCAGTGCACAAAGGCAGAAGGGGACTCAATGGCCCAAGGGGGTCTCTTCCAACCCTCTTTATGATTATTATTATTATTTTATTATGCCACAGCAAACAAGATAGATATGCTGGATTTCGTATCACAAAATCACAAGTCAAACACTTCCCAAGTGTCTAGGACTGTGTGATGTATTTTCGGATCATGCGCGCAGATCCCAGTAGGGTGGCTTTTTGCAGTTGACAGATCGTAATTTTATTATTATTATTAGTATTATTATTAACATTGAGGCTGGGTGGCCATCTGACAGGTGTGCTTTGCTTGTGCTTTCGGTACACAAAGGCAGAAGGGGATTGGACTCAATAGCCCAAAGGGTCTCTTCCAACCCTCTTTTTTATTGTTGTTGTTGTTGTTATTGTTATTATTGCTCGGTGGCCAACTATAGTCCGGCCCTCCAACGGTCCAAAGGATCGTGAACTGGCCCCCTGTTTAAAAAGTTTGGGGACCCGTGCATATATGGGTCTATTTTTTCCATAATTCTATGCAAAATAAGTCTCTGTAAAGATGGCACAACAAGGAGATTGCTCCATAGCTTTCTGGGTCGTTACGGTTTTTGCCTGGTTTCAAAATGGCTATAACAATAGACAATGAGCAGACTTGACAAATGGTAAAGCGCTTGAACTATTTCAGCTAAGCAACCTCTAGCTCCCTTTCCAAGAAACCCTTCTGGGAGACCCCTGCCCTCATTCCGTTCCAGCCACAGTTTGCTGACTCCTTGCTTCTCCCATCCTCAGCTGGGTTGGAGGGCTGCCCGGGGAAATCAGCATTTGAAATCTTCATCTTTGGCATTGGCTGGCTGGCTGGGAGGGACGCTCTGCCAGAGCCAATTGAGTCTGTTTACTATTTGCCCCAAACTAGGCTGAAGGGAGAGGGACGATGTGGAAATGCTCTGCACTTACCCCAAGTGACATCTGTCATTAGCTAGGGCCCGTTTCTCCCCGCTGTGGTCTTTTTTACCTCGTCCTGTTCTGGCTGACATCAGGCGCTTCTTTCTTTGCCAGCTCCCATCCCGTCCTTTCCCCCCCTTTTTAATTCTCTGCACTTATGCAGTGAGCCTACAATGTTCTGGTAAGGTATATTACATTAGCAGGGAGCGGGGACAGGCCAAATCTTGTACAGTTGGACATATTCCAAGCCCTGTTGCAAAAGCTTCGGAGCTGGGACAGACTCTGAAGATTTGGAAAAACATCCTCCTCCAACTTTCTAAGATCTATACACAGAATAAAAGTGAAAACATGTATGTATATATATGGCTGGGATGTCCACTTCACAGACAAGTTCCCAATTCCACAATTAGCTATAGCTCCCACAATAATAATAATAATAATTATAACAATTATTATTATTATTATTATTATTATTATTATTATTATTATTATTATTAGCACTGATATCAGCATGGAGTTTGGCTTGGGCAAATGTTCGACAGTGGCATTGAAGAAGGGAAAAATCACTGTAAGTAAGGGCATAAATATGCCTAATGGCCAAACAATAAAGTGTCACCAGCCAGAGGCCTATAAATATCTGGGCATATTACAGCTGGACAACATCAAGTATGAACATGTGAAGACTGTGGTCAGTAAAGAATACACACAAAGGATCAGAAAAATTCTCAAAAGCAAGCTCAATGGAGGCAACACCATCAAGGCCATAAACACCTGGGCCATACCTGTCATAAGATATACTGCTGGCATTATAAACTGGACACAGGCGGAACTGGACAATTTGGACAGAAAAACAAGAAAACTCATGACCATTCATCATTCACTGCACCCTCGCAGTGATGTTGACCGGCTATATCTGCCTAGAAGATCAGGGGGCAGAGGACTCTTACAAGTCAAACAAAATATGTAAAGCAAAGTGAAGAACCTGCTTTGATTGAAGTCAAAAATCAGAAACTCCTCAAAACACAGCAGACAAAGAATCAGTACAAGATAACCACACTACAAACTAGAGCTGACAGCTGGCACAACAAAATATTGCATGGAAAGTTCCTTGACAAAATTGAAGGAAAAGCTGACAAGGAGACCTGGCTCTGGCTCACGAATGGGACTCTGAAGAAGGAGACAGAAGGCCTGATCCTTGCAGCCCAGGAGCAAGCCATCAGGACAAAGGCAATTCAGGCCAAGATTGAAAAATCAGCTGATGACCCAAAATGCAGACTGTGCAAGGAAGCCGACGAAACCATGGATCATATCTTCAGCTGCTGTAAGAAAATCGCACAGACAGACTACAAACAGAGGCACAACCACTGTAGCCCAAATGATCCATTGGAACTTATGCCTCAAGTACCACCTCCCAGCAGTAAAGAACTGGTGGGATCACAAACCTGCAATAGTATTGGAAAATGAGCACGCAAAGATACTGTGGGACTTCCGAATCCAGACTGACAAAGTTCTGGAACACAACACACCAGACATCACAGTTGTGGAAAAGAAAAAGGTTTGGATCATTGATGTCGCCATCCCAGGTGACAGTCGCATTGACGAAAAACAACAGGAAAAACTCAGCCGCTCTCAGGACCTCAAGATTGAACTTCAAAGACTCTGGCAGAAACCAGTGCAGGTGGTCCCGGTGGTGATGGGCACACTGGGTGCCATGTCAAAAGATCTCAGCCGGCATTTGGAAACAACAGACATTGACAAAATCACGATCTTCCAACTGCAAAAGGCCACCCTACTGGGATCTGCACGCATCATCCGAAAATACATCACACAGTCCTAGACACTTGGGAAGTGTTCGACTTGTGATTTTGTGATACGAAATCCAGCATATCTATCTTGTTTGCTGTGACATAATAAAATAATAATAATAATAATAATAATAATAATAATAATAATAATAATAATAATAATAATAATAATAGCAGCGTTTCACTGCCGAGGTTGAAAAGCTTCTCACACTCCCAGGAAGGGGACCAAATCTAATTGGCGATCCAAGTAATCTATTTATCTCCTCTTCTGCTTCTCACAGCTCCACCCTGACAGTGACCCGGCCAACCCTGACCTGCACAGCCAGTTTGTGAAGCTGAATGAAGCCTACCGGGTGCTGAGTAAGGAGGGCAGTCGGAGGCGGTATGACAACCTTCGGGGCGCACAGGCGGCTTGGACTCCCCCGGGCAGCCACAGCGCCAAGGGAAGCCCGTTTGATTTTGCAGACTTTCGAGCCAGGTATGGTTGCAGCTTCCCTGGATGGCCAAATATTTCTGTCCAGCTTTGTACCCTGAATATTACACTCTGTGTCATGGATGAGAAGGGAATGAGAATGCTCAGGGCCAGTCCAAACTTTAGTGTCAGGTTCCTTTCTGCATCAGCTGTGGCTCTACTGAGAGATGCTTTATTTCAAAGGATTCCCATAGACCAGAACACAGGAGCTGATTCCAAAACAATTGTTCAGGCTAACATCACCATGCATGTATGTGTCCTACCTCAGTGGAGGTGGATGCATGTTGCTGCTAGGACAGTAATGGCCAACCTATGACACGCGTGTCAGTACTGACATGCCTAGCCATTTTTGCTGACACGCTGCTGCATGCAGATTGATTGGATGACTATGTCTTTTGTGGCCAAATTTGATGTGATTTGGTCCAGTGGTTTTGTTGTTTACTCCATGGGAATTATGCACATTACATATACAGTAGAGTCTCACTTATCCAAGCCTCGCTTCTCCAAGTTTCTGGATAATCCAAGCCATTTTTGTAGTCAATGTTTGCAATATATCGTGATATTTTGGTGCTAAATTTGTAAATTTACAGTACAGTAATTACAACATAACATTACTGCCTATTGAACTGCTTTTTCTGTCAAATTTGTTGTATAACATGATTTTTGGTGCCTAATTTGTAAAATCATAACCTAATTTGATGTTTAATAGGCTTTTCCTTAATCCCTCCTTATTATCCAAGATATTCGCTTATCCAAGTTTCTGCTGGCCCGTTTAGCTTGGATAAGCGAGACTCTACTGTATATGAATATATTATTATTATGTCATTCTATTATTATTGTAATATATTATCATATTATTACTATTGTATTATTATTCATTATCCATGGCTACATTGAAACTAGAATAGAGAGAAATCAGCGTGGAAACTGCAAGAGGTCCCATAGATTGTTGTACATGGAAATAATGGTAGTCAATAGTTTTTAATTTATTAAATACAGTTATATATTACAATTATATATTTTTGTTATTTAAACTATACATATTGCAAAATTATGGTTTTTTTCTCGAAGTGACACACCACCCAAGTCATGCTAGGTTTTTTGGTGAATTTTGACACACCAAGCTCAAAAGCTTGCCCATCATTGTGCTAGGACTTCAATAGAGAAATATGCTTATGGATTTCACTGAGTACAACTATATTTAAAGACTATAAACTATTAATTAAGAATCCAGGGAGTGGCGTGAACTTCCTCTGTTAGCCCCAGCTTCTGCCAACCTAGCAGCTCAAAAACATGCAAAAGTGAGTAGATCAATAGGTCTACTCTGCAGGAAGATAACAGCGCTCCATGCAGTCATGTCTATTGCCATATGACCTAGGAGGTGTCTGAGGACAATGCTGTCTCTTCGGCTTAGAAATGGAGATGAGCACCAACTCCCAAAGTCAGACATGACTAGACTTAATGTCAGGGAAAACTCTTACCTTTACCTATATGTTTTGGACAACTTCAACTTCAAAGAAACAACCATTCCCTGCTAGCCAAATATATTTTTGTAGTCCTTGGCAGTCCAAAGGCATGGTCTTCAGTCTAACAGCTGAGTTACCTGTGCGCCATTACGTGAATGCTTGTGAATATCACTTATTCAAAGAGTTGACTTCTAACAAGGTCATGCTTTTCTTGACTAGTGGTTTTCCTTGCTTTCTCTCAGGAGGCGGCCAGAGCCCAACGAGAACGTGAGGTATTGGCAGCAGTTCCATGAGCCTCCTGTGGAGCCAACTTCGCGGCCCGAGGCCAAGAAGAGGTTTCGCAGAACCTTTGGCTACTGCCTGCTCATCATGCTGGGCAGTCTGACCGTTCATTATGTAGGATTCAGGTAGGGGACTTTTCCTTACTTTCTCCCACATGACAAAAATAGATTGGGAGTTTGGTTGGTATAAATAAATATTATTATTATTTGATCCATAACAAGATGAGTCCACAGCAGACACTCTGCTGGCTGTTGTATTGGATTCCACGCCAGGCACTTCCCAAGTGTCTAGGACTATGTGATGTATCGGCAAATAATGCGTGCAGATCCGAGTAGGGTGGCCTTTTGCAGCTGGCAGATAGTGATTTGGTCAGCGCTGATTGATTTTAAGTGCAGGCCAAGGTCTTTAGGCACTGCACCCAGTGTGCCAATCATGACTGGGACCACCTTGACTGGCTTGTGCCAGAGTCTTTGCATTTCGATCTTTAAATCCTCATATCGTGTCAGCTTTTCCAGTTGCTTCTCATCGATTCTGTCACCTGAGATTACAACATTGACGATCCATACTTTGTTTTTTAACATGATCATGAAGTCAGGACTATTGTTATTGGGTATTATTATTATTATTATTATTAGGTGTATCCATACATGTTCATGAGGTCAGGACTACTGTTATTGGATATTATTATTATTATTATTATTATTATTATTATTATTATTATTATTGGGTGTTGTGTGGTGAGATGCAAATAAAGATGATGATAAAAAGTAGTTCAATATGCAGTAATGCTACGTAGTAATTACTGTATTTACGAATTTAGCACCAAAATATCATGATGTATTGAAAACATTGACTACAAAAATGCATTGGATAATCCAGAATGTTGGATAAGCGAGTGTTGGATAAGTGAGACTCTACTGTAATAATAATAATAATAATAATAATAATAATAATAATAATAATAATAATAATAATAATAAGGTGTTGTATGGGCATGTTCAAGCAGCATGTTCTCCTGACATTTCACTTGCATCTGTGGATCCTCTGAAGATGTCAGCCACAGATGCTGGCAAAATGTCAGGAGAAAATGCTGCTAGAAGATGACCACACAGCCCAGAAACTAAACACCCCTATGAAAACTTTCAATAATATAATAATAATAATAATAATAATAATAATAATAAGAAGAAGAAGAAGAAGAAGAAGAAGAAGAAGTGGTGCTAGAGAAGTTTCCTCCTCTTCCCTTCGGCTTCGCTTTCTTTCCTCCGTGGGCATCTCAGCCTGCCAACCCTGGCTTCCCGCCAACCTACCCGTCCTAATTTCTAATCTCTTGCCTAATTAGATGGCCATGACCAGGGAGCGATTAACTAGAAGCGGCCTTTCATCGAGCATAATGCCATTAAACATGCCCATTTAAGTCTGAAACCGGGGCGGAGCGTTTGAAAGGGGGCCCGTGGGGGTGGCACCGCGGAGTGGGAAACCCAGGCCAAGGTGGGGAGAGATGTGAAAAGCTCTCCTTCTGTAGGGCATCACACTGTAGCACCGTGGGGACAAAGACCTCCTTGCTCTGGCTGTATAAAGAAACCCGCTTTGTTATATATTTGCGTATTGAAACGGCAGGAAATCCCGGCGTCATTCTGTGCCTGTTCGTTCCGTCACGGTACTGCTGATGTGTGGCCTTTATATTTCCATTTGCAGCCGCGGTGGGCAATCTGGGTGGCTTCGTGTCTGCGTACAGATCGAGCTATACCTCTGCTGTAATTCCGCAGCAAAACTGCAATGTTTTGTTTTGCTTTGATGCAAAGTTTTGAAAAGTTTCCTTCTATACAATTCCCATGCTATTCCTAATGGGGAGTCCCTAGCTCGCTTCCAAAATGAAACCACCTCATGTATGTACTGTATATACTCGAGTATAAGCCTAGTTTTTCAGCCCTTTTTTAGGACTGAAAAAAAAAACATCCTTGGCTTATACTCGGGTGAGGGTTCTGGTGGGCTTATATTCAGGTCGGCTTATACTCAAGTATATATGGTATATTAATTATTTTTCTCTATTATTATTGGTATTGTTACATTTATTATTTTACTCTATTAATTATTATTACAGTAGAGTCTCACTTATCCAACACTCGCTTATCCAACGTTCTGGATTATCCAACCCATTT
Organism: Anolis carolinensis; assembly: GCF_035594765.1. Lineage (NCBI taxonomy): Eukaryota > Metazoa > Chordata > Lepidosauria > Squamata > Anolidae > Anolis > Anolis carolinensis. The sequence continues at coordinate 6,860,008 of NW_026943825.1, forward strand.
TTGTAGTCAATGTTTTCAATACATCGTGATATTTTGGTGCTAAATTCGTAAATACAATTATTACTACATAGCATTACTGTGTATTGAACTACTTTTTCTATCAAATTTGTTGTATAACATGAAGTTTTGGTGCTTAATTTGTAAAAATCATAACCTAATCTGATGTTTAATAGGTTTTTCCTTAATCCCTCCTTATTATCCAAGATATTCGCTTATCCAAGCTTCTGCCGGCCAGTTTAGCTTGGATAAGTGAGAGTCTACTGTAATACATTTATTATTTAACTCTATTATTACATGTATTATATTATTGCATTTATTATTATTATTACATTTATTATTTCACTCTATTATTATAAAAGGATACATAAGCACATTTAGATTGAAGTAGAGGAAAATAATGATTTAATCAGAGTTGAACAGTCATATTTTAAATTACAGTTTGATGTAAAGATTCAAAAACATTTAAACTACTGAGGCCTCAATTAATGTAATTTTATTGGCATCTCGGCTTATACTGGAGTCAATGTTTTCCCAGTTTTTTTGTGGTAAAATTAGGTGCCGCGGCTTATATTCGGGTCGGCTTATACTCGAGTATATATGGTATTTATCGGGTCAGAAACTAATTGAGAATGCAGTTATGATGTATAGAAAAACCACAAAACTTGGCATTATACTAATATTTTGCGTGTGTTGCAGTGCTCCAGTGGGATTCCTTCCTAGATAATCCTCATCTTGTCTGTTCTTAAGGTGAAAAGCACACGTCTGTGTTTTAGATGGATTAGGAATGATTAGGAATCAGCCGGTTTTCCCTGTAATATTTATTTATTTATTTACTACATTTATATTCTGCTCTTCTCACTCAGAGCGGCTTACAAATCAAATGAACATACAATATATTATTAGCATAGCACAATATAAGCATTAAATTACTATATTGTACTATATCATTATATGGTAATATTATTAGTAATATTGCTTTTAATATATAATATATAATTAATGTTATTATATTATATTATATTATTATTAGTATAATATTATATTACATTATAATTTTTGTCTTGCTGTAGGAAGCTGGAGGAAGTACACAACAGCTTCATGGACGAAAAGGATAGAGCCATTACCCAGATCTACAACGAGAACAAAGAGCGAGCCAGGTAGGCACCTGAAGAGTCCAAAAACACTTCCTACCACTGCCGATCTTTCCTCCCCTCCCTTTCAAATCTTTATAGTTATGAGGACTAGAAACCTGCTTTTAGGAAGAAGAAAAAAAATGAAAACTTGTTCTTTTTTTCGTGGAGCTTCTTGTTTTGTAGAATCTGGATCCCAGAATGCGTATACACCTAGAGCAGTGATCCCCAAAGTGGGCGCTACCGCCCCTGGTGGGTGCTGCAGCAATCCAGGGGGGCGGTGATGGCACCTATTAGGTCATGGGAGCGGGAGACAGGACTGAGCACCTGGGGCGCCTGTTAGGACACAGGGCGGAGCTAGAGTGGGCGTGGCTTCTTCCCAAGAGCCCGAGACAGGGCTGAGAATCTATACCTTTCCTGAGGCACTTGTTGGGACAGAGGGCGGAGCTAGGGAAGGGGGCGGGGCCTCCTTCCAAGAGCCTGAGATAGGGCTGAGCCTCTATACCTCTCCTGAGTTCTTTTAGGACTAAAGAGTGGGGCTAGGGGTGGGGCCTCTTCCCAAGAGCACAAGACAGGGCTGAGAATCTATACCTCTCCTGAGGCACTTGTTGGGACACAGGGCGGAGCTAGGGAAGGGGGTGGGGCCTCCTTCCAAGAGCCTGAGATAGGGCTGAGCCTCTATACCTCTCCTGAGTTCTTTTAGGACTAAAGGGTGGGGCTAGGGGTGGGGCCTCTTCCCAAGAGCCTCTGTAGACATACCCTAAGGCAGGGGTCCCCAAACTTTTAAAACTGGGGGCCATTTCACCATCTCTCAGACCATTGGAGGGCCGGACTATAGTTGACCTGGTGGCCACCGAGCAATAATAATAATCATCATCATCATCATCATCATCATAAATTTAGCCCAACTCCTTTCTGCCATTGTGGACCAAAAGCATAAGCAAAGCACCCCTGACAGATGGCCTCCCAGCCTCAATGTTAATAATAATAATAATAATAATTATTATTATTATTATTATTGACACAACGACATTGTATGATACAGCAAACAAGATAGGTATGCTGGATTCTGTATCACAAAATCACAAGTCGAACTCTTCCCAAGTATTTAGGACTGTGTGATTATTATTATTATTATTATTGACACAACGATGTTGTATGACACAGCAAACGAGACAGATACGCCGGGTTTCGTTTCACAAAATCACAAGTCGAACACTTCCCAAGTGTCTAGGACTGTGTGATGTATTTTCGGATGATGCGTGCAGATCCCAGCAGGGTGGCCTTTTGCAGTTGGCAGATTGTGATTTTGTCAATGCCTATTGTTTCCAAATGCCGGCTGAGATCTTTCGGCACGGCACCCAGTGTGCCCATCACCACCGGGACCACCTGCACTGGTTTCTGCCAGAGTCTTTGCAGTTCAATCTTGAGGTCCTGATATTATTATTATTATTATTATTATTATTATTATTATTATTATTATATTGTATTTGTGGAGAATCAGAGGTGGAGGATATCACACATGTACTGTTCAGCTGTGAATTGTATAAGAAAAAGAGAGACCAATGACTCAGGCCATACATTATTCACAAAACACACTGGGACCCACATATTAAAACTTCATTTTTGTTGGCTGGCCAGAATCCTAAAATAACACACAAAACAGCCCTTTTCCTATTCAAAGCAACGCAGCTGAGAATTGTTTTGGGCTAATCAATAAAACGTGATTAATAATAATAATAATAATAAAAGAGAGTTGGAAGAGACCCCTTGGGCCATTTAGCCCAACCCCCTTCAGCCTTTGTGCCGTGGGGCCGGATAAATGCTTCAATGGGCCGCAAGTGGCTCCTGGGCTGTAGTTTGGGGACCCCTGGTCAAGAGACTTGGAGGACCAAATTTGGGGACATCTGTTCCATGCAGCACCTTCCAAACACCCTTCAGAGCTTTTCTATCCCATGCCCACAACCCTGTTTTGGCATTTAAAGGGATAACCTGTCCTGTCTGGACCAGCATGTGATGGAAGTGCTGCAGCCCTTTAGAGGAGCCGAAGTCTCAGACACGCTGGTTGCAAAGGAAGCTTGTGCCTTCTGCAGACACATTCAGTCTCTCTTCAACGTCAATAAAGAGGAGACTGATGCAGTGACAGGTTGGTAGAGGTAGAGCATCCTGCACATGGGCAGAGGCACCCTTCTCCCACTGGACTCCCTCTGAATGGCTTCCCCCCTTATGGGATGTCTCTCACCTTCTGGGGTCCGGCGGTGCTGCTGGGCGGCTTGCCGGCAGAGGCGGCGATGACCCCGTGCCTCTGCAGGACCTGCTTGGCGTGTTTCAGGACGGCCTCGAAGCAGAACTTGAGGTGGAGCTGGAAGGGAAACAATGCTCAGCCAGGCAACACTGACCCAGATGCCCACTCATGGCTTTACAACAAGGCAGGCGTGGGCCAACTTGGGCCCTCCCTCGAGGTGTTTTGGACTCCAACTCCCACCATTCCTAACAGCCTCAGGCCCTTTCCTTTTCACCCCCAGCCGCTTAAGCGGCTGGGGGTGAAAAGGAAGGGGCCTGAGGCTGTTAGGAATGATGGGAGTCCAAAACACCTGGAGGGAGGGCCCAAGTTGGCCAATGCCTGCTGTAAATCAGTGGAGTCCCTACCTTCTCCTGCAGCATGTGCTTCCTCTGCTGGCGGATCCTCTTCACCATCCGGGCCTAGTCCGGGATGCTGTTGCCGGCCTCCACCTCCTGCATCGCGGCGTAGAGAAGGCAGAAGGCCCCCGAGCGGCCCACTCCGGAGCTGGAAACAAATAGGAGGAGGATTATTGAGTCAGCGGGAGCCTGGGAGACCCTGCCCTTTATCCCACCTTGACCTAATGCTCCATAAAACTGATACATTCTGCAGGGACAGGGATGCAAGGACTTTGTCCTCACTCCATGGCTGTGCAGCGCCTTGACCCTTAGCTGTCCAGTTGGCTTCATTTTGATGCCAAGTTACATTCATTTCCTTCTCAAAGACCTCAGGGCTTACTGAACTAAGGCAGTGGGAACACATAGATCAGGGGTCCCCAAACTAAGGCCCGGGGGCCAGATGCGGCCCTCCAAGGTCATTTACCTGGCCCCCGCCCTCAGTTTTATAATATAATATTTTTATATCAGTTTTAATAATATAATATATTGTATATACGTATAATATTGATAATAATATGTTATACAATATAATACTAATAATAATACCATATAATAATATTAATTATATGTTATATATTACATATTATATAATAGTATAGTGGTATAGTTCAATATAGTAATATATAATGCTAATATTGTGCTATGCTAATAATATACTGTATGTACATACAGCTGCTCTGAGTCCACTTCGGGGTGAGAAGGGTGGGATATAAATATAGTAAATACATGCAGTAAATAAATAATTAATTTTAGACTTAGGCTCGCCCAAAGTTTGAATTGACTTGAAGGCACACAACAACAACAATCCTAATTAACTTGACTATCTCATTGGCCAGTAGCAGGCCCACACTTTCCATTGAAATCCTGATAGGTTTATGTTGGTTAAAATTGTTTTCATTTTTTAAATATTGTATTGTTCTTTCGTTGTTGTTGTTGTTGTTGCACTATGTGCAGTATGCATAGGATTTTTTTTGTTTTTTTTTTTTCAAATGATAATTCGGCCCCACAACAGTCTGAAGCATTGTGACCGGCCCTCTGCTTCAAAAGTTTGAGGACCCCTGACATAGATGCTGGCTTCCCAGTGACAAAGGACTCTTGCCACACCCTGGACCAGGGGTCCTCAAACTTTTAAAGCAAAGAGCCGGTCCACAATCCTTCGGACTGTTGAGGGGCCGAATTATCATTTGAAAAAAGAATACAAACAAATTCCTATGCATACTACACATGTCTTATTTGTAGTGCAACAACAACAACGAAAGAATACAATATTTAAAAATGAAAACAATTTTCACCAACATAAACCTATTAGGATTTCAATGAAAAGTGTGGGCCTGCTACTGGCCAATGAGATAGTCAAGTTAATTAGGATTGTTGTTGTGTGCCTTCAAGTCATGTCAAACTTTGGCCGAGCCTAAGTCTAAAATTAATTATTTATTTACTGCATTTATTTACTACATTTATATCCCACCCTTCTCACCCCGAAGGGAACTCAGAGCAGCTGTATGTACATACAATATATTATATTATTAGCATAGCACAATATTAGCATTATACTATATTGAACTATACCACTATACTATAATGTAATATGTAATATATAACATATAATTAATATTATTATATGATATTATTGTTAGTATTGGATTGTATAAAATGATAATATTATTATCAATAGTATATGTATATACAATATATTATATTATTAAAACTGATATAAAAATATTATATTGTAAATGAGGGCGGGGGCCAGGTAAATTACCTTGGAGGGCCGCATCCGGCCCCCGGGCCTTAGTTTGGGGACCCCTGCCCTAAGGCATTTGTTAGAACATGGGGGTGGGGTATAGAGGCCCCGCCCCCTCCTCTAGCCCCGCCTCAAGTGTCCAGGACAGAGATAGAAGCTCAGCCCTGCCTCAGTGCTAGTAACTCCGCCCATCCCAGTCCTGCCCGCCCCTTTGTGGCCAAATAAGTTTGGGAACCACTGACCTAGAGGTCTTGTTTTCATTCACTTGAAGGCTTTTGTGCTCCTTCCCCAGGTCCATGGGCCTCCAGAAGCAGCAGGAACTCTTGCGCCAGAAGCATGCTGAATTCTCCCAGCGGTACCACAGTGGCCCCGAACAGCTGCATAAGGAACCTGGAGCCTTGGACTCGGTGCAAGCCCCGGCTCCTCCAAACCCTACGGGCCCCAAAGGCTGAGCGGAAGGCCCCGTCTCACTGCTGAAGTGGGGAAGCGTGTGCCATGGAGTGGGAGGCTGTTCGCGCTCGCCCTCTCCTCCCTCCCCAATACCAGACCCACTTCTCTTTTGTGCAAATAGAACCGTCTTCCCGCAGAGATGTTAGGACTTCTGTCGTCATTTCCGTTGACCCACTTCTGGTCGAATTTGATTTTCTCCCGTTTTTTGTTGTAGCATTCTCTCCCCGCCCTCCAAGATGCAATTCCCCATCCAAACCCTAAGTAAAGACAGGGAATGCTTTGGAATCTGACCCCAGGCACCATCCAGTCTAACCTCCTGCCATGCAGGAAGGCACTATCAAAGCCATCTCGACAGATGGCCATCCAGCTGGAAAAGGACACACCATCACCATCATCATGGTTGCATACTACAAGTTTCTTCTGGTGGGAGGGAACAAAGATGTTGCCCAGGGAACGCCCGGATGTGTTACGCTCCTGCGGGGAGGCTTCTCGCATTATAGAGTTTCATCTATGCTGACGATCATGCCATCACTGCTCAAGCAGAGAGCTTTGAAATGGTTGAAGAGAAGCTCTCCAAAGCTTTAGGTCAGTGGTTCCCAAACTTGTTTGGCCTGCCGCCCCCTTTCCAGAAAAGATATGACTCAGCGCCTCCTGGAAAGGGGGCATGGCTTAGAGAGGTAGGCGTGGCTCCTGCTCAAGAGGGCAGGGCTGAGCCTCTCCCCTAGTCCAAGATGCAGGGCTGGGAGGGGAGGTGGGTGGGGCCACCAATAGGCACCCAGGATTGAGATGGGCAGAGTTACGAGCTCTGGGGCAGGGCTGAGCTTCTGTCTCTGTCCTGGACACAGGGGGCGGGGCTAGAGGAGGGGAAGGGGCCTCTTCCCAAGTGCCTGACGGGGTTGAACCTCTGTACCCAGCCCCCGTGTTCTAATAAGCGCCTCAAGGGAGGTATACAGAGGCTCTTGGGAAGAGGCCCCGCCCCTAGCCCCAGCCTTTAGTCCTAAAAGGCCTCTCAGGAGAGGTATAGAAGCTCAGCCCTGTCTCAGGCTCATGGAAGGAAGCCCCGCCCCCTTCCGTAGCTCCGCCCCCTGTGTCCCAACAAGCACCTCAGGAGAGGTATAGATCCTCAGCCCTGTCTCGTGCTCTTCGGAAGAGGCCCCGCCCTTTAGTCCTAAAAGGCCTCTCAGGAGAGGTATAGAGGCTCAGCCCTGTCTCACTCTTGGGAAGAGGCCCCGCCCCCTTCCCTAGCTCCGCCCTCTGTGTCCCAACAAGCACCTCAGGAGAGGTATAGATCCTCAGCCCTGTCTCATGCTCTTGGGAAGAGGTTCCGCCCCTGCCTTTAGCCCCGCCCTTTAGTCCTAAAAGGCCTCTCAGGAGAGGAATAGAGGCTCAGCCCTGTCTCATGCTCTTGGGAATAAGCCACGCCCACTCCTCTAGCTCCACCCCCTATGTCCTAACAGGCACCTCAGGGGTTCAGCCCTGTCTCCGGCACTTGGCTAGAGGCCCCGCCCCTCCCCTGGCTCCGCCCCCAAATGGACCTGTGTCCATCACCGCCCCCCTGGATCGCTGCAGCACCCACTTTGGGAATCACTGCTTGAGGTGCTCTTACTGCCTATTACAGGGAAAACCAGCTATTCCTAAACCATCTCTGCAGCAGGAGATTCGAACAGACGCCAAGGCAGCATATTTCTCTGCCAAACAGTAAGGAGGAATATGCTGCCTCTTACTATCGGGATAGTGAAATCTCCTCCTTCCCTGCCATTTGAATGCATTGCTCCATTGCATCCGAGTCTTTGGAGCAGCAGACAACAAGCCGGTCCTCTCCTCAAATATGTAAACATGGCTCTTTTTCTCTAAAGCTAAACAGCTCCCTAAGCCGTTCCTCATAGAGATTAGTGGCTTCCAAACCGTGGCATGTTTGGATCTCTGCATGAGTTCTGCTCAGCATAAAGAGTGGCCAGAAGTACAGTAGAGTCTCACTTATCCAACGTTCTGAATTATCCAACGCATTTTTGTAGTCAATGTTTTCAATCTATCGTGATATTTTGGTGCTCAATTCATAAATACAGTAATTACAACGTAACATTACTGTGTATTGAACTACTATTTCTGTCAAATTTGTTGTATAACACGATCTTTGGGTGCTTAATTTGCAAAATCATAACCTAATTTGATGTTTAATAGGCTTTTCCTTAATCCTTATTATCCAAGATATTTGCTTATCCAGGCCCATTTAGCTTGGATAAGCGAGACTCTACTGTATTACATTTATATTACTCTATTATTATTATTATTATTATTATTATTACATTTATTTATTTATTATTACATGTATTATTTTCCTTTATTTATTTATTATTATTACATGTACAGTAGAGTCTCACTCATCCAACACTCGCTTATCCAACGTTCTGGATTATCCAACGCATTTTTGTAGTCAATGTTTTCAATATATCGTGATATTTTGGTGCTAAATTCGTAAATACAGTAATTACTACATAGCATTACCATGTATTGAACTACTTTTTCTATCAAATTTGTTGTGTAACATGATGTTTTGGTGCTTAATTTGTAAAATCATAACCTAATCTGATGTTTAATAGGCTTTTCCTTAATGCCTCCTTATTATCCAACATATTCGCTTATCCAACATTCTGGCGGTCCGTTTATGTTGGATAAGTGAGACTCTACTGTATTATTTTACTCTATTATTATTAAAGGGATACATAAGCACATTGACATTGAAGAAGATGAGAAGAATGATTTGATCAGAGTCGGAGAGTCTTATCTTAAATTTCAACTTTATGTAAATATTCAAAAACATTTAACCTACAGAGATGCCACAAGATGTGCTTGCCATGGGTTGGCTCCCTTTGGTTTATACAGTGTTGTCTGTATTTTATGTTTACCAACACGTAAAGAAATAAGCCTGGGGGGCTCATTCAAGGGAGGAAAGTGGGACTGGGAGAAAGAGGTGATAAGGGGGAAGGAGGAATTTCTGGAGGTAGCTTTGAGTGACGCGCATGGAGGGATTAGTGAGGCCTCCACTGCAATGGGAAGTATTTAGGAAATGTTGCTTTAATCTCGATGCAGCCCAGGAGCCTGTGTCTTGAGCCGCCGGGGTGCCTGCCATAGATGTGGGCAAAACGTCAGGAGAGAATACTTCGGGAACATAGCCATACAGCCCGGAAAACATACAACAACCCTGTGATCCCAGCCATGAAAGCCTTCGACAAACATCTTTACCTATTTATTTTTTTTCAGAGTCTGGAGCGACTTCAGAAACTGCAAGTTGCTTCTGGTGTGAGAGAATTGGCCGTCTGCAAGGACGTTGCCCAGGGGGCATTGCCCGGATGTTTTGATGTTTTTACCATATGTTGGATAAGTGAGACTCTACTGTATATATAAAAGGGTAATGAAATTTCGGCCTAGGACAAAACAACAAAACTACACATCCCAGAAACACTAAACTTGGCAGCACAGCCCCTCATGCATGCCTCTACGTTCATACAACAAAAAGAAAAGAAAAATTAAGTCCTAATTAGAGGGAAGGGAATAATTGTTTTTATCCAATTGCTGCCAGTTAGAAGGCTAAGCTCTGCCCACTTGGTCTCCTAGCAACCCACTCAGCCCAGGGGACAGGCAGAGTTAGGCCTCACTTAGGGGACGCCCGGATGTTTTGATGTTTTTACCATCCTTGTGGGAGGCTTCTCTCATGTCCCCGCATGGAGCTGGAGCTGATAGAGGGAGCTCATCCACACTCTCACCAGGTTGGATTCAAACCTGGAAGCCTTCAGGTCAGCAACCCAACCTTCAAGTCATGAGGCTTTAACCCATTATGCTACCGGGGGCTCCATCTTTACCTATGACTTTACGATAGGTAAAGGTAAAGGTTTCCCCTGACGTTAAGTCCAGTCATGACCGACTTTGGGGTTGGTGCTCATCTCCATTTCTAAGCCAAAGAGCTGATGTATTTATTATTATTATTATTATTATTATTATTATTTAGTAAAGGTAAAGGTTTCCCCTGACGCTAAGTCCAGTCGGGTCCGACTCTGGGAGTTGGTGCTCATCTCCATTTCTAAGCCAAAGAGCCAGCATTGTACGTAGACACCTCCAAGGTCATGTGGCCATTGCCATGACTGCATGGAGCGCCGTTACCTTCCCGCCGGAGTGGTACCTATTGATCTACTCACATTGGCATGTTTTCGAACTGCTAGGTTGGCAGAAGCTGGAGCTAACAGAGGAAGTTCACGCTCATTCCGCTCCTGGGATTTGAACCTGGGACCTTTTGGTCTACAAGCTGAGCAGCTCAGTGCTTTAACATACTTCGCCATACTTCCTATGACTTTACGATACTGCCATTGATTCAGCCTAGAATGGCATTGGCCCTTTTAGCTGCTGCATCACGCTGTTGACTTAACACCCTTCCTTAATAGTAAAAATGCAATAACAGCATATAAACATCAGTTGCGTGAAGCAATGATGTCCGGATAGCAACGGCCTGGGTGGGTCAGAGGTGCCCGGTGGCAAACACAATAACAAGAGGTGTCTGTCACCTCTTCTGTCCTCGTTGCAAGCTTTGTTTGCAAATGAAACTCTGAGCGTCTGTGGATAGCTGTCCTGTTTGGCGGGACACATGCTCCCTCCTTCCTCCCTGTCTGGCCTGTCCCCAGCCCGGGCGCTCGCTTGCTCCGGCAGCCCATGCCTCCCTCCCCTCCTTTGGGTGGGATTGGAGCGATCACATGAGTCGCCCGAGTCCTTCACTCTCCCCTTGCTTTGCCTGCAGCGCCTGCCTGCCGCTCTCGCCTCCTTGGAAGCCAGGATCTCCCTTGCCGGCGGCTGGGCGCCGAACGTCCTTGCTTGGGCCATGCACCTGAGCCCTGCCCTGCTCCTCCTGGTGCCTTCCCAGGTCAGGACACGGCCTGGATTGTGAAAGAAGACGAGCATCGGAGCCAGGATGCCCTTGCCGAGGGGCAAAGCCCACCCGAGGGGTTGCCAACGCCTCCCTCCGCAGAGCGGTTGAGCACCAAAGTTTGGCTAATTGTGCCAAAGCCTTCTCCACCTTGGCACCACCATGCATGGCCCGTGCCGTGCCCTTCCACTCCTCCTGGCCACCGCTTGGCATCTCCAGTGCTGCGCGGCAACGGTAAGGTGGGCACCGGGTTCAAGGGAGGGAGGGCTTGAGTTGGCATTGGCACAAGGGTGGCCGGCAACAGTGCCAGTTTGGTAATGCCAAACCCAGGAAACTGGGCCATAATAGCCATCCAGTGGGGTGGAGCGATGAGTGACAGCAGGATTGGGGTGACATGGCGGGCACTGATGTGTGATCAGGGGTGTGGCTGCTTCTAAACCAGGCATACAAGATGTTTATGACTAAATAAAATACCGTATATACTCGAGTATAAGCCGACCCGAATATAAGCCAAGGCACCTAATTTTACCACAAAAAAACTGGGAAAACATTGACTCCAGTATAAGCCGAGATACCAATAAATTACCGTATATACTCAAGTATAAGCCGACCCGAATATAAGCTGAGGCACCTAATTTTACCACAAAAAAACTGGGAAAACATTGACTCCAGTATAAGCCGAGATACCAATAAATTACCGTATATACTCAAGTATAAGCCGACCCGAATATAAGCTGAGGCACCTAATTTTACCACAAAAAACTGGGAAAACATTGACTCCACTATAAGCCAAGAGTGGTAAATTTCAGAAATAAAAATAGATACCGATAAAATTGCATTAACTGAGGCATCAGTAGGTTAAATGTTTTTGAATATTTACATAAAGCTCTAATTTAAGACAAGACTGTCCAACTCTGATTAAATCATTGTTCTCATCTTCTTCAATGTAAATGCCTTTATGTATCCTTTTAATAATAATAGAGTAAAAAGATACATGTAATAATAATAATAATAATAATAAATACAGGAAAATAATACAGTAGTCTCACTTATCCAAGCTAAACGGGCCGGCAGAACGTTGGATAAGCAAATATGTTGGATAATAAGGAAGGATTAAGGAAAAGCCCATTAACATCAAATTAGGTTATGATTTTACAAATTAAGCACCAAAACATCATGTTTAACAACAAATTTGACAGAAAAAGTAGTTCAATATACAGTAATGCTACGTAGTAATTACTGTATTTACGAATTTAGTACCAAAACATCACAATGTATTGAGAACACTGACTACAAAAACACTGACTACTAAAAGGCAGACTACGTTGGATAATCTGGAACGTTGGATAAGAGAATGTTGGATAAGTGAGACTCTACTGTAGATACCAATAAAATTACATTAATTGAGGCATCAGTAGGTTAAATGTTTTTGAATATTTACATAAAGCTCAAATTTAAGATAAGACTGTCCAACTCTGATCAAATCATTATTCTCATCTTCTTCAATGTAAATGTGCTTATGTATCCTTTTAATAATAATAGAGTAAAATAATACATGTAATAATAATAATAATAATAATAATAATAATAATAAATACAGGAAAATAATACATGTAATAATAAATAGAGTAGAATAATCAATGTAATAATAATAAGATCAGAGTGAAATAATAAATGTATTAATAATAATAATAATAATAATAATAATAGAGTAAAATAAATGTAATATTAGCAATAATAATAGAGTAAAATAATAAATGTAATAATAATTATTAATAATAGAGAAAAATAATAAATGTACCATATATTCTTGAGTATAAGCTGACCCAAATATAAGCCAACCAGGACCCTCACCCGAGTATAAGCCGAGGGGGGCTTTTTTAGTCTTTAAAAAAAAGGGCTGAAAAACTAGGCTTATACTCGAGTATATACAGTATTTCAGATTCTGGACGTTGCATATATAATTTCGTGTAAGAGTGCGGCCCGTTGCCTTTAAATATGCTCTATTAGAACCCCTTCCCAACCCGCCAATCCTGTCCTGTGTTTACGATTCCTTCCAAACAAGAAGGACCCCCAACCCAACACAGTCTTTCCAGTCTTTATTCCTCTCCCCACCTTCTTTTCCCCAAGAATGTGGGAAATGTAGGCAAGGGCATTAAGGGCTTGTCGCTAAGCCGGGGCAAGTGCGGCTCAGTCGGGGCCTGAAAGTCCACAATCCTTCTTATAGGAGGGGACTGTTTTGCCTCCCCACCAAGACCAGTAAAAGCAGATGGAGACACTGGGAAGACCTAAAAGGGAGCAGGAAGGAAGAAGCTGGTAGCCCAAGGTTTTAAAGAGATGGCAACAAGCACCATATAGGTAAAGGTAAAAGTTTTCTCCTGACGTTAAGCCTAGACATGTCCGACTCTGGGGGTTGGTGATTGTCTCCGTTTCTAAGCTGAAGAGCCGGCATTGTCCGTAGACACCTCCTAGGTCATGTACATGGAGTGCTGTTACCTTCCCACCAGAGCGGTACCTATTGCTCTACTCACCTTTGCATGTTTTCAAACTGCGGGGTTGAGAGAAGCTGGGGCTAACAGCAGGAGCTCACCCTGCTCCCCAGATCTGAACGGTCAATCTTTCAGTCAGAAAGTTCAGCAGCTCAGCGGTTTAATAATAATAATAATAATAATAATAATAATAATAATAAAATCAGCTGATGACCCAAAATGCAGAGTCTACAAGGAAACCGACGAAACCATTGATCATATCCTCAGCTGCTGTAAGAAAATCACACAGACAGACTACAAACAGAGGCACAGTGGCCCAAATGATCCATTGGAACTTATGCCTCAAGTACCACCTCCCAGCAGTAAAGAACTGGTGGGATCACAAACCTGCAAAAGTCTTGGAAAATGAGCACGCAAAGATACTGTGGGACTTCCGAATCCAGACTGACAAAGTTCTGGAACACAACACACCAAACATCACAGTTGTGGAGAAGAAAAAGGTTTGGATCATTGATGTCGCCATCCCAGGTGACAGTCGCATTGATGAAAAACAACAGGAAAAACTCAGCCGCTATCAGGACCTCAAGATTGAACTCCAAAGACTCTGGCAGAAACCAGTGCAGGTGGTCCCGTGGTGATGGGCACACTGGGTGCCGTGCCAAAAGATCTCAGCCGGCATTTGGAAACAATAGGCATTGACAAAATCACGATCTGCCAACTGCAAAAAGCCACCCTACTGGGATCTGCACGCATCATCCAAAAATACATCACACAGTCCTAGACACTTGGGAAGTGTTCGATTTGTGATTTTGTGATACGAAATCCAGCATGTCTATCTTGTTTGCTGTGTCATAATAAAATAATAAGTTTATTTATAGTTATCTCCCCCGAAGGGGACTCGGGGCGGCTTACAGATAATACCAGATAAAAACAATAACAATATACAATACATCAACAAACAAAAAACATACACAAATTATAAAATTTTAAACATTAACCTTAGAAACACACTTAATAAAACATGGAATTAAAAACAGCGAGGTTATGATAATAGACTAAGTAAAGTGCACATTATAAAAGTTGTAAACTTAAGATAACAGAATAAAGTGCTGCAAATTTGTAAACACGACAGAAGAGCCTAAAACAGCCAGGATCTATTTTTGTTATTCGCAACACGTTGGTCAAGGGCCAAGGCTAATAAATAATGTGGTTGTTGTCACAGCCACTACTTACTGTGTTTGGTTTCCTTCTGACCACACTGTTCATAATTCACTCCAAATTATAATTATATATATACAGTAGAGTCTCGTGTATCCACCATTCACTTATCCAACATTCTGGATTATCCAATGCATTTTTGTCGTCAATGTTTTCAATATATCATGATATTTTGGTGCTAAATTCGTAAATACAGTAATTACAACATAACATTACTGCATATTGAACTACTTTTTCTGTCAAATGTGTTGTATAACATGATGTTTTGGTGCTTAATTTGTAAAATCATAACATAATTGGATGTTTAATAGGCTTCTCCTTAATCTCTCCTTATTATCCATCATATTCAGTTATCCAACATTCTGCCGGCTCGTTTATATTGGATAAGTGAGACCCTACTGTGTGTGTGTGTGTGTGTATGTATGTATGTATGTGTGTGTGTGTGTGTGTGTGTGTATATATATATATATATATATATATATATATATATATATTAGCTGTGCCCGGCCACGCGTTGCTGTGGCATTGTCTGGTGGTGTTGGTGAGAAATTGTTGAGGTAGTGGTGGTATTGAATGTTTGTTGTATGGTTGTCTTTATGTTTAGTATGCATTTGGTTGTTTGTGTACTGTGAAAGTAGTGAGGGTAGAGGGGGTCTATGTCCCTGTGTAGTATTGTATAGTATTTATACGTTGTCCATGTGTTGTGAATGCTTGGATTGTATCCTGCTGCATAGTAGAAAGGGTTGGGCTGGATGGCTCTTAGGGGTCTCTCCAAACTCTTGTGCCTGTCCCCTGGGCTGAGTAGGTTGCTAGGAGACCAAGTGGGCGGAACTTAGCCTTGTAACTGGCAGCAATTGGATAAAAACAATTATTCATCTCCCTCTAATTAGGATTTTATTTTAATTTTATTTTTGTTGTATCAACCTAGAGGCTTGGATGATGGGTTGTGTTGTCAATTTTCGAGGTTGTGGGGCCTGTAGTTTTGTTGTTTTGTCCGCTGCCCTGATGCCATCACTCTTTTATATATAAATATATATATATATATATATATATATATATATATATATATATATATATATAATTAATTAATATTTTGGACCCCTGATTCTCACATCCAAATAGTTCATCAGGTGAAGGATGCTGACACGTTGCAAAGATATTTCCAAATGCAAATTTGCTTTGTATATACCATATATACTCGAGTATAAGCCGACCCAAATATAAGCTGAGGCACCTAATTTTACCACCAAACAAACTGGGAAACATTGACTCCAGTATAAGCCGAGAGTGGTAAATTTCAGAAATAAAAAATAGATACCAATAAAATTACATTAATTGAGGCATCCATAGGTTAAATATTTTTGAATATTTACATAAAGCTCAAATTTAAGATAAGACTCTCCAACTCTGATCAAATCATTATTCTCATCTTCTTCAATGTAAATGTGCTTATGTATCCTTTTAAGAATAATAGAGTAAAATAATACATGTAATAATAATAATAATAATAATAATAATAAATACAGAAAAATAATACATGTAATAATAAATGGAGTAATAATAATATCAGAGTGAAATATGACACTTCAACTCTGATCAAATAATTATTCTCATCTTCTTCAATGACAATGTGCTTATGTATCCTTTTAAGAATAATAGAGTAAAATGATACATGTAATAATAATAATAAATGCAGGAAAATAATACAAGTAATAATAGAGTAAAATAATAAATGCAATAATAATAAGATCAGAGTGAAATAATAAATGTATTAATAATAATAATAAAAATAGAGTAAAATAAATGTAATTGTAGCAACAATAATAGAGTACAATAATAAATGTAATAATAATAGAGTAAAATAATAAATGTAATAATAATAGTAATAAATAATACAGGAAAATAAGAAATGTAATAATAAATAGAGTAAAATAATAAATGCAATAATAATAAGATCAACGTGAAATAATAAATGTATTAATAATAATAAAAAATAGAGTAAAATAAATGTAATTGTAGCAACAATAATAGAGAAAAATAATAAATGTAATAATACCACTAATAATAGAGAAAAATAATAAATGTACCATATATTCTCGAGTATAAGATGACCCAAATATAAGCCAACCAGGACCCTCACCCGAGTATAAGACGAGCGGGACTTTTTCAGTCTTTAAAAAAGGGCTGAAAAATTAGGCTTATACTCTGCAGGAACATGGTGCGAATGCTGGAATCTGCCATTGTGTGTGTTGTGATCCTATTTCTGACTTGTTTACAGATGTTCCCGCGCCCGAATAACAAGACACACACATCCGAGGAAGGTAAGCATGGGTGCTGGTTCGGGTATTTGCAAAAAATACACCCCCAGGTATGTCTCCCTAACCCCAGGTGACCCACGGGCCAAGCAAGCAAATATTGAACCACGACCGTGCGTAGGACGCGCTGAGTTGATCTTGGCTTCATCTCTAAGTGTGTATATATTACCAAGCTTGCCTTCCAATAAAATAGGAAGAAAGCCTATAGAGCAGGCTTTCCGGGTGTTTTTGACTTCAACTCCCACAACTCCTAACAGCCAGTATCATTCTTCACTCAGAGGGTGAAGAGAACCCTGACTGGAAACAGTCAGGAAGGAAATGTTTGCCAATTCTCCGAAGGCAAATGAGGCATATTTAAAGACTGTTTAAAACAAGAGCCTCTGGAGAGGTATAGATTCTCAGCCCTGTCTCAGGCTCTTGGAAAGAAGCCACGCCCACTCCTCTAGCTCCGCCCCTTGTGTCCTAATAGGCTCTTTAGGTGCTCAGCCCTGTCTCTGGCACTTTGGAGGAGGCCCCGCCCCTCGTCTGGCCCTGCCCCCATGTTCTAATAGGTGCCATCACCGCCCCCCTAGATCGCTGCAGCGCCCACTTTGGGAATCAGTGACCCAGAGGGTGAAGAGAGCCCTGACTGGAAACAGTCAGGAATGAAATGTTTGCCAACTCTCAGAAGGCAAATAATGCATATTTTAAGACTGTTTATTCCCTCTGTTCTCTATAAGAATTCAGAGACTGCTGTATATATTGTTGCCCTATTAGATCTTTTGAACTGAAGTAAAGTTATTGTAATGGCGCTCCTTGCAGTCATGCTGGCCACATGACCTTGGAGGTGTCTACGGACAACGCCGGCTCTTTGGCTTAGAAATGGAGATGAGAACCAACCCCCAGAGTCAGACATGACTGGACTTAACGTCAGGGGAAACCTTTACCTAAAAGTTACTGTTACTTGTTACACAAACCTGAGTTTTATTATACTGCAGGGTACATTTGGGTTCAGAAACAGTGGCAAAGCTTCTGTTTATTTACATCTACAACCCCCAACACCCTTCTCCCGCTAGTGGTCCGGTTCTTGGACGTCTACAACCGCAGCAGCTGCCAACCCAAGGAGGCGATGGTGTCGGTGACGTCGGAGCACCCGTACATGGTCAACCACATCGTGATGCCCTCTTGCGTGGCCTTGAAGCGCTGCGCCGGCTGCTGCGCCGACGAATCGCTGCAGTGCGTGCCCACCCGGACCCGGGAGTTGGTCATGGAGGTAATGGACCACGAGGAGCATCCTTTTCGGGGGGACGAGGGAGCTCGGACATGTCTCTTGATGTCTCCCTCCTCTGCAGGTGATGCTGACCCTCTTCCCGCACCACCGTTTGAACCAACTGACATTTCTGGAGCACACCCAGTGCGCCTGCAGGTGAGCTCAGGGATGGGCAATGGTTCAATTCTATCATTGGTGGAGTTCAGAATGCTGTTTTATTGTAGGCGAACTATAAATCCCAACAACTACACCTCCCAAATACCAAGGTCTATTTTCCCCAAACCCCACCAGTGTTCGCATTTGGGCATATTGAGTGTTCGTGCCAAGTTCGGTCCAAATCCATCATTGTTTGAATCCGCAGTGCTCTCTGGATGTAGATGAACTACAACTCCCAGACTCAAACTTCAATGCTCACCAAACCCAAACAGTATTTTATGTCTATCATAGGAGTTCTGTGTGCCAAGTTTGGTTCAATTCCATCGTCAGAATGCATTTTGATTGTAGGTGAACTATAAATCCCAGCAACTACAATTCCTAAATGTCAAGGTCTATTTTTCCCAAACTCCACCAGTGTTCACATTTGGGTATACAGTAGAGTCTCGCTTATCCAAGCTAAACGGGCCGGCAGAAGCTTGGATAAGCGAATATGTTGGATAATAAGGAGGGATTAAGGAAAAGCCTATTAAACATCAAATTAGGTTATGATTTTACAAATTAAGCATCAAAACATCATGTAATACAACAAATTAGACAGAAAAAGTAGTTCAATACGCAGTAATGTTATGTTGTAATTACTGTATTTACGAATTTAGCACCAAAATATCATGATACAGTAGAGTCTCACTTATCCAAGCTAAACGGGCCAGCAGAAGCTTGGATAAGCGAATATCTTAGATAATAAGGAGGGATTAAGGAAAAGACTATTAAACATCAAATTAGGTTATGATTTTAAAAATTAAGCACCAAAACATCATGTTATACAACAAATTGGACAGAAAAAAGTAGTTCAATACACAGGAATGTTATGTTGTAATTACTGTATTTACGAATTTAGCACCAAAATATCACGATATATTGAAAACATTGACTACAAAAATGGCTTGGATAATCCAGAAGCTTGGATAAGCGAGGCTTGAATAAGTGAGACTCTACTATATTGAATATTCATGCCAAGTTTCGTCCAGATCCATCACTATTTGAGTCCACAGTCCTCTCTGGATGTAGGTGAACTAGAAGTCCCAAACTCAACGTCAATGCCCACCAAACCCTTCCAGTATTTCCTGTTGGTCGTGGTAGTTTTGTGTGCCAAGTTTGGTTCAACTCCATAGTTGGTGGAGTTCAGAATGCTCTTTGATTGTAGGTGAACTATAAATCCCAGCAACTACAACTCCCAAATAACATCTCAGCTGAACGAGAAGATACCAGCCCTTTTCCTTTTCTCTTTTTCTGCTTTTCAGGTCCAAGAAGACCCCTTACAGGTTCAATGCTATCAGGTAAAGAAATTTTTTAAAGGCATTCAAGTCTTCTAGGAGCCAAGGAGTGTTGCTTCACCTGAAACCCTGCTTTCTCTCACCAGGCCGCCCTGCAGACCCTGTCTGGACAGGAAGAAGCGGCTGGACCCGCCGTCATGCAGATGCGTCTGCCGGAGTGACTCCAAACACTGCGAGGCCCGGGGTCTGACATTCAACAGGACCACATGCAGGTGGGCTTCTCCCGTCGGCGTTGCCCAAATTGGGGACCCCTTGAGTTCCCCCCAACCAGGCCAAGACGTTATTTCTACAACTCGGTGCCTCGTTGTCCAGGTAGTCCCCAAGTTATGAACAAGATAGACTCTGAAGGTTTTCTCTTAAGTTGAATTTGTATGTAGGTCGGAACAGATAGCTCCAGCCAAAGATATATATACAGATACAGATCGGAACAGGTAGGTACAGGTACTGATACAGATAGGTACAGATATAGGTAGATACAGATACACATACAGATAGATACAGGTACGGGTACAGGTAGGTACATTTACTGATAGATACAGGTACAGATACAGACAGGTACAGATACAGGTAAATACAGGTAGGTACAGGTACTGATACAGATACAGATAGGTCTGAGTCCCCTCGGGGAGAAGGGCGGGGTATACAGCCACTGTGAGTCCCCTCGGGGAGAAGGGCGGGGTATAAATGCATGTAATAAATTAATAAATAAATAGGTACAGATATAGGTAGATACAGATACACATGCAGATAGATACAGGTACGGGTACAGGTAGGTACAGGTATGGGTAGATACAGGTGCAGATACAGACAGGCACAGGTACAGGTAAATACAGGTAGGTACAGATACAGAAAGGTACAGGTAAGTAGAGATACAGGTACAGATAGGTACAGGTATAGGTAGATATAGGTAGAGGTACAGATAGATATAGGTACGGGTACAGGTAGATACAGCTATAGGTACAGATACAGATAGGTACAGGTAAATTTACTGGTAGATACAGGTAGAGATACAGACAGGTACAGGTACAGGTAAATACAGGTAGTTACAGATACAGATAGGTACAGGTAGATACAGATACAGATAGATACAGGTACAAATAGAGGTACAGGTACAGGAAGGTACAGGTATAGGTAGATATAGGTAGAGGTACAGATAGATACAGGTACAAGTACAGGTAGATACAGGTACAGGTACAGATAGGTACAGATAAATTTACTGGTAGATACAGGTAGAGATACAGACAGGTACAGGTACAGGTAAATACAGGTAGTTACAGATACAGATAGGTACAGGTAGATACAGATACAGATAGATACAGGTACAAATAGAGGTACAGATACATATAGGTACAGGTACAGGTAGGTACAGATAGGTACAGGTATAGGTAGATATAGGTAGAGGTACAGATAGATACAGGTACGAGTACAGGTACAGATATAGGTACAGATTCAGATAGGTACAGGTACATTTACTGGTAGATACAGGTACAGATACAGACAGGTACAAGTAAATACAGGTAGGTACAGGTACAGGTACAGATAGGTACAGGTACCAAGACAGACAGGTACAGGTAAATACAGGTAGGTACAGGTACAGGTACAGATAGGTACAGGTACCAAGACAGACAGGTACAGGTAAATATACCTATACCTATACATTAATAATAATAATAATAATAATAATAATAATAATAATAATGAAACCCAAACCTACAGAACATCTCTTGTTCGTAACGTGAAGAAATCACAGGTGAAGAAATGCTGATCAGAGTGCATGAGCTGCACCATTTCTCAGGGGGAAGAGCAGGCTGAAGTAATGTTGTCTTGCCTTTTGTCGTCCCAGGTGTATGAACCTGCATCACCGATTGACAAACAGGAGAACCAAAGCAGCTCTGTAGCAGGTCAGAGTCCGGACAGAAGGACTCCTTGGGGTCAGCAGCCGGCAATTTTTCTCCACTACGGAAGCGAGACACGCAGCGTTTGGAGGAGATCTGCATCTCGGAATAACTTTGGGTTGCCTCTCTTTGCAGCGAGCAAGGCTACACCACACTCCCATCAAATGCCTCTTCCCATCCATATTTAAAACCCTGAACTGTGCCAATCCATACTCTGTTCCAAAATGTGTTGCTTTTCCATAGAAACAACATTATTCCTGGTTAACCGCGTGGATCTATCTACCTGTCCCGTCACCTCTGAACATTGAAGCAGGTGGTAAGAAGAACGGAAGATGCGAACTCAATGTAGCCTTATTCCAATATTTTTTGGGATTTCACATGGATGCTCAGCTCACATGTCCTGACATCCATCATAGCTTTCAGGACCAAACTCCAGTGATGTTCTTGTATACACGGCAACTTGATGTTGGATAACTACACAACTAAGCCACAACCACACGTTTTCCTCTGCATCCTGTCCCCGTTTTTGGACTAAAACAGGTCACTATTGGAATAAAACTAAGTCGAAACTTCCTAAGGAAGGCTGGGATCTATGGAAGAGACCTTTGTCAGCAGTGGTTCTCAACTTTCCTAATGCTGCGACCCCTTAATACGGTTCCGCATGTTGTGGTCACCCCCAACCATAACATTATTTTATGGTTTTTCAGTCTAACAGCTGAGTCACCTGTGTGCCATGACATCAGTGGTTCTCAACCTTCCTAATGTGGTGACCCCTTAATACAGTTCCGCATGTTGTGGTGACCCCCAACCATAAAATTATTTTCTGCCTTTTCAGTCTAACAGATGAGTTACCTGTGTGCCATTACATCAGTGGTTCTCAACCTTCCTAATGTGGTGACACCTTAACACAGTTTCTCATGTTGTGATGACCCCCAACCATAAAATTATGTTATGGTTTTTCAGTCTAACAGTTGAGTCACCTGTGTGCCGTTACATTAGTGGTTCTCAACTTGCCTAATGTGGTGACCCCTTACTACAGTTTCTTATGTTGTGGTGACCCCCAACCATAAAATTATTTTATGGTTTTTCAGTCTAACAGCTGAGTTACCTGTGTAATGTGGTTACCCCTTAATACAGTTCCTCATGTTGTGCTGACCCCCAACCATAACATTATTTTCGTTGCGACTGTTATGAATCGTAATGTAAATATCTGATATGCAGGGTGTAGTTTCATTCACTGGACCACATTAGGCACAGATATCCAATACGACCAAATTTGAATACTGGTGGGGTTGAGGGGGGGATTGATTTTGTCACTTGGGAGTTGTAGTTGCTGGGATTTATCGTTCACCTGCAATCAAAAAGCATTCTAAACTCCACCAATGATGGAACTGAGCCAAACTTGACAAACAGAATTCCCACGACCAACAGAAAATACTGGAAGGGTTTGGTGGGAAATGACCTTGAGTTTGGGAGTTGTAGTTCACCTACATCCAGAGAGCACTGCGGACTCAAACAATGATAGATCTGGACCAGACTTGGTACGGACACTCAATATGCCCAAATGTGAACACTGGTGGAGTTTGGGGAAAACAGACCTTGGCATTTGGGAGTTGTAGTGGCTGGGATTTATAGTTCACCTACAATCAAAGAGCGTTTTGAACTCCACCAACAATAGAATTGAACCAAACTTGGCACACAGAACCCCCATGACCAAGAGAAAATACTGTTTGGGTTTGGTGAGCATTGAAGTTTGAGTCTGGGAGTTGTAGTTCACCTACATCCAGAGAGCACTGCAGACTCAAACAATGATGGATCTGGACCAAACTTGGCACCAATACTCACTATGCCTAAATGTGAACACTGGTGGAGTTTGGGGAAAACAGACCTTGGCATTTGGGAGCTGTAGTAGCTGGGATTTATAGTTCACCTACAATCAAAGAGCAGTTTGAACTTCACCAACAATGGAACGGAACCAAACTTGGCACATAGAACCCCCATGACCAACAGAAAATACTGGACTTTGGTGACCCCTATGAACGGCCCTCGTGAACCCCCCAGGAGTCCAGACCCCCAGGTTGAGAAAGGCTGATTTAGTCCAACCCCTGCCATGCACTGGGTGACGATTTTAGCCTCATAACTTCAGGAAGGAATATAGAAATGATAAGAGTTGGCTCTTGTGAAAACTCTGGCTTGCCCTGCCACACATGTATGTAGCATGGCTTAGGGCATCCATGCAGAGCGGCACGTCTCCGCCTGGCAGTGCCAACGCCTGGCATGGCTCGCCCCATTCAGGCAGTCTGGGAAAGAAAGGAACAAGCCGGCCATTCAGAAGCCTTGGATTGGAAGAGATTTGCAGGGAGAGCTGGACAGAGAGACGAGAAAGACACCCTGGAAGCCGGAAGAGCGGCAGCCAAGACTGGGACCACGTCCCCTTGCAAACCTGGCATGCAACCAACCACAACAGCTAAAAGGAGACAGAGATATAATCCCAAATTGGCTCCAGCACGAGGCAGTGAGGCCACCGCTTCAAGTTGTAGATGCCAGAAGCAAAAAGGGCCCAGACCCCATGAAGAACAAGGACATTGCAGTGGCAAAATGACAGTGATGAAGTTGCAACAAAAATACTGTATATACTGTACTTGAGTATAAGCCTAGTTTTTCCACCCTTTTTTAGGGCTGAAAAAGCTCCCCTCGGCTTATACTCGAGTGGGTTATCCAACATGCTCTGATTAACTACAACATTCACACTGGCCTTCAACTTACAAGAGTTCTTCTCTCACCCTGGACTTTCCATAGATCTATATATATAGATAAATATATAAAAGGGTAATGAAATTTCAGCCTAGGACAAAACAACAAAACTAGAAACACTAAACTTGGCAGCACAACCCCTCATCCATGCCTCTACGTTCATACAACAAAAAGAAAAGAAACCTAGCAACCCACTCAGCCCAGGGGACAGGCAGAGTTAGGCCTCACTTAGGCCTCTTCCACACTGCCTATAAAATACAAATTATCTGATTTTAACTGGATTATATGGCAGTGTAGACTCAAGGCCCTTCCACACAGCTATATAACCCATTTATAATGGACTTAATGTCAGGGGAAAACCTTTACCGTAACTAGCACCAATTCCTCAATACCTTATTTCCCATACCGCCATACTTCGCCACAGCAACGCGTGGCTGGGCACAGCTAGTCTATATATATAAAAGAGTGATGGCATCAGGGCAGCGGACAAAACAACAAAACTAAAGGGCCCCCCCAACTTCGAAATTTGACAACACAACCCATCATTCACAGCTCTAGGTTGATACAACAAAAAGAAAAGAAAAATAAAGTCCTAATTACAGGGAGAGGAATAATAGTTTTTATCCAATTGCTGCCAGTTAGAAGGCTAAGCTCCGCCCACTGGGTCTCCTAGCAAACCTACTCAGCCCAGGGGACAGGCAGAGTTAGGCCTCACCTAGGCCTCTTCCACAGATTATCAGATTTTAACTGGATTATATGGCAGTGTAGACTCAAGGCCCTTCCACATCTATATAACCCATTTAGAATCTTATATTATCTGCTTTGAACTGGATTATCTTGACTCCACGCTGCCATATAATCCACTTCAGTGTGCATACTAAACATAAAGACAGCCATACAACAGACATTCAATACCACCACTACCTCAACAATTTCTCACCAACACCACCAGACAACGCCACAGCAACGCGTGGCCGGGCACAGCTAGTATATACAGTAGAGTCTCACTTATCCAAGCCTCGCTTATCCAAGCCTCTGGATTATCCAAGCCATTTTTGTAGTCAATGTTTTCAATATATCGTGATATTTTGGTGCTAAGTTCATAAATACAGCAATTACAACATAACATTACTGCGCATTGAACTACTTTTTCTGTCAAATTTGTTGTATAACATGATGTTTTGGTGCTTAATTTGTAAAATCACAACCTAATTTGATGTTTAATAGGCTTTTCCTTAATCCCTCCTTATTATCCAACATATTCGCTTATCCAAGCTTCTGCCGGCCCGTTTAGCTTGGATAAGTGAGACTCTACTGTATAAATAAACCTTCCTTGCTTAGTTTCTCCATCCCTCACAACCTCTGAGGATGCCTGCCATAGATGTGGGCGAAACGTCAGGAGAGAATACTTCTGGAACATGGCCATACAACCAGAAAAACACACAACAACCCTGTGATCCCGGCCATGAAAGCCTTTGACAAAACATGGATCCTTGATTCCTTCTCCACATTCCTCTCGATGTATGTTTGTGTGTATAAGGGTTGCCTCTCACGGGAGCAAATCCTACGACATTCTCCGGGCATCTCAGGACATGCTTGAGGCGTTGGGATGGACTCTTGCCAGGCAATGGGCACTTGGTTTGGCCTTTGGGGTTTCTCGCTGGACTTTGGCCCTAACCTTGAATGAGTCAATATTTGGAGAGTCCGGTTGGGGCCCTGCGCAGATGGAGGGACAACGGGGCAAGACCTCTGACGGCCCCAGCACTGTTTCAAGGGCACTGGAAGAAGGGGAGCGTCAGAAAGCCTCGGATAAACACAGCCATACAGAACTGGGCAAGTGGGGTATAAATATCTTTGGAAAGTCCAGGGTGGACATGCCTAGTTTTCAACAGACCCCACAACCTCTGAGAATGCCTGACATAGATGTGGGCAGAACATCAGGAGAGAATGCTTCTGGAACAGGGCCATGCAGCCCAGAAAACTCACAGTAACCCATTCTAGGATTCTAACAATACAATAATTATATTAACAATATAATACATATAATACTAATATTATTAGCTCCAGCTTCTGCCAACCTAGCAGTTCAAAAACATGCCAATGTGAGTAGATCAATAGGTACCACTCCGGCGCTCCATGCAGTCATGCCGGCCACATCACCTTGGAGGTGTCTACGGACAACGCCGGCTCTTCGGCTTAGAAATGGAGATGAGCACCAACCCCCAGAGTCAGACATGACTGGACTTAACGTCAGGGGAAACCTTTACCTTTACTAATAATATAATATATTGGATATACATATAATAATAATACACTATTATAATTGTCTATATTACATGTCATATCACTAATAATATTACAGTATAGTGATATAGTACACTATATATAGTGCAATGTAGTGGTATATTACAATATAGTAAAATGCAATGCTAATATCTGCTATGCTAATAATACAATATATTGTATGTACATATACAGTAGAGTCTCACTTATCCAAGCTAAACGGGCTGGCAGAAACTTGGATAAGCGAATATCTTGGATAATAAGGAGGGATTAAGGAAAAGCCTATTAAACATAAAATTAGGTTATGAGTTTACAAATTAAGCACCAAAACATCATGTTAGACAACAAATTTGACAGAAAAAGTAATTCAATACACAGTAATGCTATATAGTAATTACTATATTTACGAATTTAGCACCAAAATATCATGATATATTGAAAACATTGACTACAAAAATGCGTTGGATAATCCAGAATGTTGGATAAGTGAGACTCTACTGTATTAAAAAAATTTAACCTACTGATGCCTCAATTAATGTAATTTTATTGGTATCTGTTTTTATTTCTGAAATTTACCACTCTCGGCTTATACTGGAGTCAATGTATTCCCAGTTTTTTTGAGGTAAAATTAGGTGCCTCGGCTTATATTCGGGTCGGCTTATACTTGAGTATATACGGTAATTTTATTGGTATCTGTTTTTATTTCTGAAATTTCCCACTCTCGGCTTATACTGGAGTCAATGTATTCCCAGTTTTTTCTGAGGTAAAATGAAGTGCCTCGGCTTATATTCGGGATGGCTTATACTCGAGTATATATGGTAATTTTATTGGTATCTGTTTTTATTTCTGAAATTTCCCACTCTCGGTTTATACTAGAGTCAATGTATTCCCAGTTTTTTTGAGGTAAAATTAGGCGCCTCGGCTTATATTCGGGACGGCTTATACTCGAGTATATATGGTAATTTTATTGGTATCTGTTTTTATTTCTGAAATTTACCACTCTCGGCTTATACTGGAGTCAATGTATTCCCAGTTTTTTCTGAGGCAAAATGAAGTGCCTCGGCTTATATTCGGGATGGCTTATACTCGAGTATATATGGTAATTTTATTGGTATCTGTTTTTATTTCTGAAATTTCCCACTCTCGGTTTATACTAGAGTCAATGTATTCCCAGTTTTTTTGAGGTAAAATTAGGCGCCTCGGCTTATATTCGGGACGGCTTATACTCGAGTATATATGGTAATTTTATTGGTATCTGTTTTTATTTCTGAAATTTCCCACTCTCGGCTTATACTGGAGTCAATGTATTCCCAGTTTTTTCTGAGGTAAAATGAAGTGCCTCGGCTTATATTCGGGATGGCTTATACTCGAGTATATATGGTAATTTTATTGGTATCTGTTTTTATTTCTGAAATTTCCCACTCTCGGTTTATACTAGAGTCAATGTATTCCCAGTTTTTTTGAGGTAAAATTAGGCGCCTCGGCTTATATTCGGGACGGCTTATACTCGAGTATATATGGTAATTTTATTGGTATCTGTTTTTATTTCTGAAATTTACCACTCTCGGCTTATACTGGAGTCAATGTATTCCCAGTTTTTTCTGAGGCAAAATGAAGTGCCTCGGCTTATATTCGGGATGGCTTATACTCGAGTATATATGGTAATTTTATTGGTATCTGTTTTTATTTCTGAAATTTCCCACTCTCGGTTTATACTGGAGTCAATGTATTCCCATTTTTTTTTGAGGTAAAATTAGGCGCCTCGGCTTATACTCGAGTATATATGGTAACTTGTAATCCGCCCTGAGTCCCCTTTCGGGGTGAGAAGGGCGGGATATAAATAAATATACAAATAAATAAACCTGTGAGGATGGCTGCCATAGACGTGGGCGAAACGTCAGGAGAGGATGCTTCTGTGACAGGGCCAGTCAGCTCGGAACAGGCCCAGCGAGGCCTTCTTCTTTGCCTGGCGTCACGTGAGGGAAGAGCGCGGCGGCAGGGCTGTGGGCAAGATGGCGGCTCCCCGCATGCGCAGAGGGGCGGGTGGTGTCCGCTGAGGAGAGGCGCGTTGAGGTGAGGCGAGAGGCAGAGAGAGCGAGCGAGCGAGGCGAGGCGGGCGAGCGAGCGGCATGGGGGGCCCCGAGGAGAGCGGGCCGCGCGGGGAGCGGGAGGAGGAGGAGGAGGAGGCGGCCGGGGAAGGGCCCCCGAGGGCGGCGCGGAGGGACGCGGCGACGCAGGCCTCGTGGGCGCCGGAGGACAGCAAGGCCTCTCGGCGGGAGAAAGGCATCTCCTGGGCGGGCGAGGCCTGCCGGGAGGCCGCCTCGCGCCGCGGGGCCTGGGAGCTCGGCGCGCGAGGCCTCAGCCGCAGCCTCTCGGGAGGCCTCCCCAAGCCGGCCCTGAGGGAGGCCGCAGCGGAGGTCTGGGTGCCGCGCAAGCCGCGCCGGGCCTCCAAGGGCTGGGAGGCCGAGGGGAACCGGGCCGGGAGCGCCCCGGAGCCCCGCCAGGTCTGGGTCCCCAGGCAGAAGGGCCCGCCCGCGGATGTGTGGGTCCACCAGGTCAGGGACCCCTCCGGCGCGGGCATGATGTGGGTCTGGGCCAAAGTCACCAACTGTGGCGACGAGGAGGAGGAGGACGAGGAAGGCGCCAAGAGCGGCGCCCAAGGCCAGAGCGGCGCCCGCCTGTGGGCCTACCAGGAAGGCCCCGGCAAGGCGGGCCGCCGAGGGGGGCGCTTCGGGGTGCCCTAACCGGGGCGTCCGGGGTGGGGAGGGGAAGGGAAGGGGACGCGGGTCGGCCCAAACCCGGCCAGTGCTTCCCAGACTCGGCTTAAGAAGAACCAGAATCATAATATCCTAGAGTGGGAAGAGAGACCCCAAAGGGCATCCAGTCCAGCCCCCTGTGCCACAATCAAAGCCCTCCCGGCTGATGGCCGTCCAGCTACTGCTTAATCATGATAATGCCTTGCCGCCCTAGATGAGAGCCATACGTGAGTTAGGGCCTTTTACCCTAGCACTCAAGACCTGGCTCTTTACTAGAGCTTTTAATCTATGTTAATTTTATTAATATTTGTATGTACAGTAGAGTCTCACTTATCCAACATAAACGGGCCAGCAGAATGTTGGATAAGCGAATATGTTGGATAATAAGGAGGGATTAAGGAAAAACCTATTAAACATCAAATTAGGTTTTGATTTTACAAATTAAGCACCAAAACGTCATGTTATACAACAAATTTGACAGAAAAAGTAGTTCAATACGCAGTAATGCTATGTATAAATTACTGTTTTTACGAACTTGGCACCAAAATATCACGATGTATTGAAAACATTGACTACAAAAAAGCGTTGGATAATCCAGAATGTTGGATAAGTGAGTGTTGGATAAGTGAGACTCTGCTGTATGTATTTTTATCCTTTACCATTTTATCTTGTAAATCGCCTAGAGCATCGTGGATGGAGGGCGATTAATAAGTAATTAGATGATGATGATGATGATGATGATGATGATGATGATGATGATAGGAAAGTTTGAGTCCCTTTGCGGGGAGAGGGCGGTCTCGAAATGAAGTATATTATTATTATTTAGATTACAGTAATAATAATAATAATAATAATAATAATAATAATAATAATAAGGAACTGTCAGACATGTTATCCAGTACAAAAGCCTCCATAGTGATCTTGTTTGCTGTTTACTCTTCTTGTTATGTATCCAATAATAATAATGATAATAATATTTGAGTCCCTTTGCAGAGAGAGGGCGGTCAAGAAATGAAGTATATTATTATTTATATTATATTTGTATTATATTATTATTAATAATATATGAGTCTCTTTGGGGGGAGAGGGCAGTCTAAAAACAAAATTCTTTGATAATATTGTATTTCTTATTCTTATTATTATTATTATTATTATTATATCCAGTCCAATCCCTTCTGCCACAAAGACACCAGCAAAGCCTTCCCGACAGATGGCCGTCCAGCCTCTGCTTAATAATAATAATAGGGAACTGTCTGAAGTATTATCAGCCTCCATAGTGATCTTGTTTGCTGTGCACTCATCTTGTTCTGTATCCAATAATAATAATAATATTTGAGTCCCTTTTCAGAGAGAGGGCGGTCTAGAAATGAAGTATATTATTATTTATATTATATTTGTATTATATTATTATTAATAATATTTGAGTCCCTTTGGGGGTAGAGGGCAGTCTAGAAACAAAGTTATTTGATAATGTTATACAGTAGAGTCTCACTTATCCAAGCCTCGCTTATCCAACGTTCTGAATTATCCAACACATTTTTGTAGTCAATGTTTTCAATACATCATGATATTTTGGTGCTAAATTCATAAATACAAGAATTACTACATAGCATTCCTGCATATTGAACTACTTTTTCTGTCAAATTTGTTGTATAACATGATGTTTTGGTGCTTAATTTGTAAAATCATAACCTAACGTTCTGCCGGCTCGTTTATGTTGGATAAGTGAGGCTCTACTGTATATTATTATTATTTAGATAATAATAATAATAATAATAATAATAATAATAATAATAGGGAACTGCCTGACGTGTTATCCAGTACAAAAGCCTCCATAGTGATCTTGTTTGCTGTGTACTCATCTTGTTGTGTATCCAATAATAATAATGATAATAATGTTTGAGTCCCTTTGTGGGGAGAGGGCGGTCTAGAAATGAAGTATATTATTATTATTTATATTACAGTAATAATAATAATAATAATAATAATAATAGGGAACTGCCTGACGTGTTATCCAGTACAAAAGCCTCCATAGTGATCTTGTTTGCTGTTTACTCATCTTGTTTTGTATCCAATAATAATAATGATAATAATGTTTGAGTCCCTTTGCGGGGAGAGGTCTAGAAATGAAGTTCTTTGATAATGTTATATTTATATTTATTATTATTATTATTATATCCAGTCCAATCTCTTCTGCCACAAAGACACCAGCAAAGCCATCCCGACAGATGGCCTTCCAGCCTCTGCTTAATAATAATAATAATAATATCTAGTCCAACTCCCTCTGTCAGAAAGGAAGACATTGAAACCCTCCCAACAGATGACCATCCAGCTTCTGCTTAATAAGTCCCCCCGGGTGAGAAGGGCGGGGTATAAATGCTGGAAATAAATAAATAAATAATAGAGTCCCTTCAGGGAGAGAGAGCTGTCTAGAAATAAAATGTTGTTATTATTATTATTATTATTATTATTATTATATTATTATTATTAAAGGTAAAGGTTTCCCCTGATGTTAAGTCCAGTCGTGACCGACTCTGGGGGTTGGTGCTCATCTCCATTTGTAAGCCGAAGAGCCGGCGTTGTCCGTAGACGCCTCCAAGGTCGTGTATATTATTATGGTTTATTATAATTGTTTATCATTATAATATTTTAATATATTATTGTTATATTATTATTATCCAGTATAACCCCTTCTCCCACAAAGGAAGACACCATCAAAGCCCTCCCGGCAGATCACCGTCCAGCCTCTGCTTAGCAATTCAGTTGTTTTCCAGGCCTCCGAAAGTTTAGAATCGTGTCTTCAGCCAAATCAGGCCCCATTCATACACCTTTGATTCAGTTCATTCATATAAAAACCACATTTATCAAATCTGCACATCATATTTCATGATGACACTGCCTGGCACAATAGGGCTGGACTGCATGGCCTTTGTGGTCTCTTCTAACTCTAGGATTCGATGATCATTGGCCGAGCAGATGCCTCTGGGAGTCCTAAACGCCCAAAATACCAGAGTTTGGGGATCACTGTCTAGGCGAAGGTTTGGGGGGGGGGGGGGTGGGAGGGTTAGTAAAAGCAGGAGCAGAGGATCCTAGGGAAGGAGAAGCGTAGAGGCCTTGCTGGATGTGTTTTCCCCGGGGTGGCGACATCCCAGTGTCCTTGGGGAGAATCTGGTTGCCACTGAGTCCGAGTCACCTCTGGCGGACGGGTAAGTCAAGGCCCAGGGGCTCCTGGGGGACCCCGGAGAGGCTGTTGCATGCCAGGGTAGGAGCCGGGCAACGACGGGGCAATTTGGGAGGGCATGCTGAAGAAACAGGAGTCCGAAGGGCACCCACTTGCATGAATAGCCGTCTGATGGGGATGCTTTTGTTGTTGAATGTCCAGTGTGTCGTGCGAAGGGGACAGAGCTTGGTGACTTGGGACTCCTTACCGTACCTGCTCCATTATACAAGGGTGGGGGAATTAAACGACTGGTCTGTCTTATTTCAGTACTGATTGCCTCTTTAAGACATCAGGATCCTTCCCATCTGTGTTGCTTGTGGGATTTCGAGTTGGAAATGCTGGGGATTGGAGTGGGATCTTGCATTCAAAGCATGTGATTTGACTTACGAGCTACAGCCTTTCCAAGAGCCCTCTTTTAGCCAAAATTGCTCCACATTTCATCACCGGGAGTTCAGGTGTTGTGTGTTTTCTGGGCTATATGGCCATATTCCAGAAGCATTCTCTCCTGATGTTTCGCCCACATCTATGGCAGGCATCCCAAGAGGTTGTGAGGGGAAAACCGTTTGTGAAATGTTGTTGAAGGCTTTCATAGCCGGAATCACTAGGTCGCTGTGAATTTTCCAGCCTGTATGGCCATATTCCAGAAGCATTCTCTTCTGATGTTCCACCCACATCCATGGCAGGCATCCCCAGAGGTTGTGAGGGGAAAACCGTTTGTGAAATGTTGTTGAAGGCTTTCATGGCCGGAATCGCTGGGTCGCTGTGAATTTTCCAGGCTGTATGGCCATATTCCAGAAGCATTCTCTTCTGATGTTCCGCCCACATCTATGGCAGGCATCCCAAGAGGTTGTGAGGGGAAAACAGTTTGTGAAATTGTGTTGTCGAAGGCTTTCATGGCCAGAATCGCTGGGTTGCTGTGAATTTTCCGGGCTGTATGGCCATATTCCAGAAGCATTCTCTTCTGATGTTCCGCCCACATCTATGGCAGGCATCCCCAGAGGTTGTGAGGGGAAAACAGTTTGTGAAATTGTGTTGTCAAAGGCTTTCATGGCCAGAATCGCTGGGTTGCTGTGAATTTTCCAGGCTGTATGGCCATATACTAGAAGCATTCTCTTCTGATGTTCCGCCCACATCTATGGCAGGCATCCCAAGAGGTTGTGAGGGGAAAACAGTTTGTGAAATGTTGTTGAAGGCTTTCATGGCCGGAATCGCTAGGTCGCTGTGAATTTTCCGGGCTGTATGGCCATATTCCAGAAGCATTCTCTTCTGACGTTCCGCCCACATCTATGGCAGGCATCCTCAGGTTGTGAGATATATTGGAAACTAGTCAAGGGAGGTTTTTATATCTGTGGACGGTCCAGAGTAGGAGAAAGAACTCTTTGTCTGTCGGAGGCAAGGGTGAATGTTGCAATTAATCACCTTGATTAGCATTTAAAAGTCTTGCAGCTTCAAGGCCTGGTTGATTCCTGCCTGGGGAGTACTTGGCCTTGGGTAGAACTAGGCAGGAAAAAGATCTACAGTCCCATGGTTGCGGAATTTGGGTGTTGCGAGTTAAAACTACCCAGAGCAGATCCCGTGGCAGAAGTTTGGGAAAGTTTTTGCCTTTCCAAACTGCAGATCCCAGAACTCCCCCCACATTTATTTATTTATTTATTTATTTACAGTATTTATATTCCGCCCTTCTTTCTCACCCCGAAGGCGGATCACAATGGACGTCTACATGGCAAACATTCAATGCCATTGGACATAGGACATATATAGACAGAGAGACACAGAGGCAATTTAACGTTTTTCCAGCTTCCGGCTTCATGAGGGTATGCTCGATTCCGGCCACGGGAGATGCCGCTTCAGCGTCCACTTGTGACACCGAGTCCTTGATGGAGTACTTCCTCATTCTTCCTCACGCTGCTGGAAGGTTTTATTTATGGAGTCGTAAATTAGTTAAATTAGCCTCCCCACATAAAGCGGTACCTAAATTTCCTACTCGACAGATGCAACTGTTTTTCGTGCTGCATCGGTCAACAGCAAGCTAGACTATTAATGGTTGGGAGCTTACTCCGACCCAGGCTGGTGATTTATTGCAGCTGGCTACTAACCAGCTGCTCCACAGCCCGGTTCACATGTAGGATTCTATTAGAACAAAAATAAGACCCCACAAACAAACCCTGGGCCCTTTTCTAGGCTTTGACAATAATATGGGGTGACCGGAAAGGCTGGAGTTCTCCCCTATCCACCTGTCTTTCATACACATCGAAGGGAGAAAGCAACGGTCTGTCTGTGAGCGACTGCATTGATTTTCCTCCCTAACCGCTTTGTGTGTGTGTTGCGGTGATTTCCCCCCCATGGACTGCTCTCCCTCCTGACTCTTCTCTGCCCTTCCAGGGTCTTCCACCATGCAGGTGAACCTGGGAGCGGCGCTGTTGAGCTTTGCTCTGTGGGCACTTTGTTCGCCAGTTCTGAGCTCGGAAGGGAAACGGAAGCTCCAGATCGGAGTCAAGAAACGGGTCGACAACTGCCCCATCAAGTCCCGCAAAGGAGATGTGCTCCACATGCATTACCTGGTGAGCATAGGAAGTCATGTTGGGTGGGATAGGAAAGAGGGAAAAGTGTTAACCAAACACCTGTAATTGGCTTTTTTTCATGAGAAACTGCAAGTCGCTTCTGGTGTGAGAGAGTTGGCCGTCTGCAAGGAAGTTGCCCAGGGGATGCTTGGATGTTTGATGTTTTACCATCCTATGGGAGGCTTCTCTCATTTCCCCGCATGGGAGCTGGAGCTAACAGATGGGAGCTCACCCCACTCCCCAGGTTGGATTCGAACCGGCAACCTTTCGGTCAGCAGTCCTGTCAGCACGGCGGTTTAGCCCATTGCGCCATCGGGAACTCCAACACCTATAATTGGTTTACACCCGTAAAAAGATTATACAGTAGAGTCTCACTTATCCAACATAAACGGGCCGGCAGAAGCTTGGATAAGCGAATATGTTGGATAATAAGGAGGGATTAAGGAAAAGCCTATTAAACATCAAATTAGGTTATGATTTTACAAATTAAGCACCAAAACATCATGTAATACAACAAATTTGACAGAAAAAGTAGATCAAAATGCAGTAATGTTATGTTGTAATTACTGTATTTATGAATTTAGCACCAAAATATCACGATGTACAGTAGAGTCTCACTTATCCAAGCCTAACTTATCCAAGCTTCTGGATTATCCAAGCCATTTTTGTAGTCAATGTTTTCAATATATCATGATATTTTGGTGCTAAATTTGTAAATAAAGTAATTACAACATAACATTACTGCGTATTGAACTATTTTTTCTGTCAAATTTGTTGTATAACATGATGTTTTGGCGCTTAATTTGAAAAATTTGTTTAATAGGCTTTTCCTTAATCCCTCCTCCAAGATTCTGCTTATCCAAGGTTCTGCCGGCCCATTTAGCTTGGATAAGTGAGACTCTACTGTATTGAAAACATTGACTACAATAATGTGTTGGATAATCCAGAATGTTGGTTAAGCAAGTGTTGGATAAGTGAGACTCTACTGTAACTGTGATTTTGGAAATATCTAGGATAGGAGACCGAAAGGTTGGTTTGAATCCGGGGAGCGGGGTGAGCTCCCGCTGTTAGCCCCAGCTGCTGCCAACCTAGCAGTTCGGAAACATGCAAATGTGAGTAGATAGATAGGTACTGCTCCGGTGGGAAGGTAACAGCGCTCCATGCAGTCATGCCAATGGCCACATGATCTTGGAGGTGTCTACGGACAATGCTGGCGCTTTGGCTTCAAAATGGATATGAGCACCAAACCCCAGAGTTGAACACGACTAGACTTAATATCAGGGGAAGATCTTTATCTATTGAAGAAAATGAGCTTCTTTCCTCTTCCATGCGAGATAGGCTTTCTATGAAAGATTCATTTCCGGAACGACAGCTTCCATAATGTCTTAATATGCTGTGAATCGCCACAAGCTATGAGTGGTCAAACGACAGACACTGATGTGTAAACCTGGCCTTAGTTAGTCACCAAAGATGAATACATGGTGACTAGAGAAACTGATTTTGGTTGTTGGCTGATGCTTTTTTATATACAGTAGAGTCTCACTTATCCAACATAAACGGGCCGGCAGAATGTTGGATAAGCGAATATGTTGGATAATAAGGGGAGATTAAGGAGAAGCCTATTAAATTAGGTTATGATTTTACAAATTAAGCACCAAAACATCATGTTTAACAACAAATTTGATAGAAAAAGTAATTCAATATGCAGCAATGCTATGTAGTAATTACTGTATTTACGAATTTAGCACCAAAATATCATGATGTATTGAAAACATTGACTACAAAAATGCGTTGGATAATATAGAACGTTGGATAAGCGAGTGTTGGATAAGTGAGACTCTACTGTATTACTATAATGTTGTTTTATTCTGTCTGTATTGTTGAATTGCATTTTTATGTAATTACATTTTAACTGTTTCGTTTGGGCATGGCCCCATGTAAGCCTCCCCGAGTCCCTTCAGGGAGATGGAGGCAGGGAACAAAAATAAAGTTGTTATTATTATTATTATTATTATTATTATTATTATTATTATTATTATTATTAGGCGGAAAGTGACTGTGGCATGTCTTCTCACCATAGGCAGGAGCTGGGATTAAGAGGAGTGTTTTTTTCTGAGTATCAAAAAGAGATCAGATTGGGGTGCAGTGTATGGGAGACGAGGATAGTTGATGCCTAGATCTATAGTTAAGCTACTTTGGCACTAAGCAGGCAAATACCTGTATTTCTGTATTTTATTTTAAGTATACTAGATGTATGTTGTATGTTGTGTTTGTACTGTCTGTTCTTGATAAGGCCAACTGGCTAATCAATACATTGTTGTTGAGTATCAAACATGGCTCACTCACAGCATCTTCTAATTTCCATCAACAGGGAAAGCTGGAAGACGGGACAGAGTTTGACAGCAGCCTGGCTCGCGGCCAGCCCTTTGTCTTCTCCTTGGGGACCGGACAAGTCATTAAAGGCTGGGATCAGGGCCTGCTTGGGTAAATGCGGCTTCCCATTGGGTGCCTGGGGAGGCATGGGGAATCCTGGTGGGAGGGCTTTATTTACCAGTCGACTGATGGAAGCAGATGTGTAATGATGATCCAAGAGACCTCACAATCTCTGAGGAAGCCTGCCATAGATGTGGGTGAAACGTCAGGAGAGAATGCTTCTGAAAAATGCCCAGATATCCCAGAAAACTCACAGCAACCCAGTGATTCCAGCCATGAAAGCCTTCGACAACATAATGCTCTCTCTGTTTTTTTCTAGGATGTGTGAGGGCGAGAAGAGGAAGTTGGTGATTCCATCAGAATTAGGTGAGAGGCCACATGGAATTGTGATTGTGGGGATTGTCAGTGCTCTTCCTCTTTTGCTTAAATAACCATTGCTTGCCTTCAAACTCTATCTTTGAAATTACCTTTCTTGTGTTTCCTTCTCTCACAGGTTATGGGGACCGAGGGGCACCACCCAAAATCCCTGGTAAGCTTCACGTGTCTTTCCTTCTTTTTTTTTTCACAATCGCTCCCGCACACTGGTTGGCATTCAGGATCTGTATGATAGATTCAAAGGTGTAGTATGTGGGTCAGTCTCGTGTAGTACTATACTGTGCTGGGTTACATGGGATCGCTGGAATTTATAGTTCACCTACAATCAAAGAGCATTCCGAACTTCACCAACCAAACTTGGCTCACAGAACTCCCATGATTGATAGGAAATACTGGAAGGGTTTGCTGGGCATTGGAAGTTTGAGTTTGGGAGTTGTAGTTCACCTACATCCAGACTCAAACAATGATGGATCTGGACCAAACTTGGCACCAGTACTCAATATGTCCAAATGTGAACACTGGTGGAGTTTGGGGAAAATTTACCTTGACATTTGGGAGTTGTAGCTGCTGGGATTTATAGTTTATCTACAATCAAAGTGCCCCTTGGACCCCAACAACGATAGAATTGGGCCAAACTTGGTACACAAAATATTGGAGGGTTTTGGGTTCCTATGATCATCAGAAATATATTTTTTCTGACAGTTCTTTGCGACCTCCCTGAAAACTTTGTGACTCCCAGGTTGAGAGACACTGATATACACTCCTTTCTTCTTTTCTCTCTCGTTCTCCTTTTTCCCCAGGTGGGGCAACGTTAATTTTCGAAGTGGAACTGCTGAAGATTGAGCGGCGGCAGGAATTGTAGCTTCGGCAGATGGGAGGGACGTGAGAGTGAGTGAGTGAGCGGCATGAGAGGAATCTGAACAAGCGACTCAGGATTTGTTTGTTGTGGATGGGCCAAATAAAAGCACAGACCAGACGTGTCCTCTCTCTGTGAGGGCTGGGTGTCCGGGCCGCATGGGTGGAGTGTCCTTGGCTGCGTATTGAAGCCTGTCGGATTCCCTTTGGTATCCCTGACTCGCAGGTGCTTCCAGCATCAGTTCCTATTCTCTTGGGAGACCGGCCTTCTCATACACACCACCCGACAGTCCTTCACCCTCCTCCTGCCCAAAAGAAACCCAAAAGAACTCAGGGAAAAGGGAAGGATTCTTGGCCACTCCTGAGTTTAAAATCCCAACAGTAAACTTAAGTTGGGACTAAATTGCTGTGAGTTTTCTGGGCTGTCTGGCCATGTTCTAGAAGCATTCTCTCCTGATGTTTTGCCCACATCTATGGCAGGCATCCTCAGAGGTTGTGAGGTCTGTTGGAAACTAGGCAAGTCGGGTTTATATATCTGCAGTAATGTTCAGAATAAGAGAAGGAACTATTGTTTTTTGGAGGCAAGGGTTTTACTATGTTTACTATGTTTAACTATGTTGTGTGGGGTTTTTTTTTTGACAATTGAATGTTTTTTATGTTCAT
This sequence comes from Anolis carolinensis, assembly GCF_035594765.1. NCBI lineage: Eukaryota > Metazoa > Chordata > Lepidosauria > Squamata > Anolidae > Anolis > Anolis carolinensis. Next base: position 6,899,476 of record NW_026943825.1, read on the forward strand.
TTTGGAAACTGCCCTGAGTCCTCTTGAGGTGATGGAGTGGTATATAAATAAAGATGATGATGATGATGATGATTGATACAACGACATAGCATGACACAGCAAACAAGATAGATATGCTGGATTTCGTATCACAAAATCACAAGTCGAACACTTCCCAAGTATTTAGGACCATGTGATATATTATTATTATTATTATTATTATTATTATTATTATTATTATTATTATTATTATTATTATTGTGAATGTTGCACTTGGCCAGCTTGGTTAGCATTGAATGGCCTTGCAGCCATTTCCTGCCTAGGGGAATCCTTTGTTAGGAGGTGTTACCTGTTCTGATTTTAGAGTATTTTAATACTGGGAGCCAGATTTTGTTCATTTTCATGAGTATCAGGCAGGAAGCAGCCAGGCTTTGAAGCTGCAAGGCTAATCAAGGTGGCCAATTGCTATATTCACACTTGCCTCAAACAGACAAGAGTTCTTTCTCCCACCCTGGACATTATTCTACAGATATATAAACCCCACTTGCCTCGTTTCCAACAGACCTCACAACCTCTGAAGATGCCTGCCATAGGTGTGGGTGAAACGTCAGGAGAGAATGCTTCCAGAACATGTTCAAACAGCCTGGAAAACCCTGGAAGACTATCTTTACTGCAGATGAATTTGTGATTAAGATGACTAAGAAAAAGATAGCTGCTTTAATATATATACAGTTCTGCTTAATGCAGGAGTAAGAACATTTGGCTTGGAATTGTTGAAATTACAGCCGCTCGTCCTTAGCAATTTGCCATGCTGGGTGGGGCTCATGGGAACTGTGGTTTCAAGTATCTGGAGGGCTGTGACTTCAATACTTACTGAGGCCTTGCTCTCAATCCCCACAGGGAGAAAGGCGGATTATAAATAATAACAACAACAACAACACAACAGCCAGCAAGAGTGTTTGCTGTGGACTCACCTTGTTTTGTTTCTAATAATAATAATAATAATATAAAAAAATCAGGCAGGTGGGTATTTGTGGTTGAGAAATGGGGATTCTAACTGTATTGCGGAATTGCAGCCACACCCATTCGGGGCCTGAGAGCTGCAAGCCACAGCCCATCCCTGCAGTGAAAGCGCTTTACCCAGTTGGCACATGGAAAGGCGGGAGCATGACGGAGCTTGTGGGCACACCAGTGCGCTCTCGGAAAGCCTGCCAACCAAAGGGTGGTGTCCGTAAGCATCTTGAGTTTGGAAGAGGATGGGAAAGGCCTGCCAGCCACGTGGAGGAGCCAGTGAGGAGCTGGCTCTGCGAGGCCAGGGCGGGTGACTTCATGCAGGAAATGCGGAGCCTGATTAGTTCCAGGCCCCAGAAGACATTCTTTCCTCGCTGAGTTCAGCCACAAACCGGGAGAGGTGGAGCTCCTGAAGCCCCACTGGGAGAGTTGCTAACTGGGGGATTTGGGGCTCCGTACAGGCCTGCAGCTGCCTTTCCCTTCTCTTTAATAACTATCAAGTCAGAAGCGAAGTGATATAAATATAGTTAATAAAGTTAAGAACTTGGCATTATGCTAGATTTTCTTTGACCACTTGGAGTGCCTCTAGTGTCGCTGTGAGAAGGTTCTCCATTGTGCATGTGGCGGGGCTAAGGCTGCGTTGTAGTTAGTGGTCTGTGGTTTGCTCTTCTCCGCACTCGCATGTCGTGGACTCTACTTTGTGGCCACATTTCTTAAGGTTGACTCTGAATGTCGTCCCAGAGCCTTCCAGGTCGCTCAGTCTTCTGTGTGCCCTGGCGGGAGTCTCTCATCCAGTCTCACCCACTGATTGAAGTTTTGGGTTTTAACCTGCCACTTTTAGACTCTTGCTTGAAGTATGCCTGCGAATGTCTCTGTAGATGTCTCCGTTAGGAAGCTATTTCTTAATGTAAGGCATTGGCTTGCTGGCTGATAACCAAACAGGATGGATTGGAGCTGTCACTGCCTTGGTCCTTTCATTGCTGGCTGCTACATCCCGACAGATGTCAGGTGGTGCAGTACCAGCTAAGCAGTATAATTTCTCCAGCGGTGTTGGGCGTAGACATCCTGGTAGGAATGTGCATTAGGTAAAGCATCCCTGAGCAACAAGCTGGGTCCTGTCTGTGCAAGAGTATGGAGCGATTCTTTCTCTTGGGTTATCTGTCGTTCATCAGTTTCTCACCCTGCATATATTATCCTGTAAGGTACCAAAGGGGAGCCCCCAGTGGTGCAGTGGGTTAAACTGTTGAGCTGCTAAACTTGCTGACTGAAAGGTCAGTGGCTCAAATCGGGGAGCTCCCGCTGTTAGCCCCAGCTTCTGCCAACCTAGCAGTTCGAAAACATGCAGATGTGAGTAGATCAATAGGTACTGCTCTGGTGGGAAGTTAACAGTGCTCCATGCAGTCATGCCAGTGGCCGCATGACCTAGGAGGTGTCTACGGACAACGCCGGCTCTTCAGCTTAGAAATAGAGATGAGCACCAACCCCTGGAATCAGTCACGACTGGACTTAACTTTGTTCACTTTAAAGTGAACAAAATCTGGCTACTAGTATTAAAACACTCTAAAATCAGGACAGTAAATAAGGGCCAGCTAACACCTCCCAACAAAGGATTCCCCCAGACAGGACGCACCCAGGCTTTGAAGCTGCAAGGCCATTCAATGCTAATCAAGCTGGCCAATGGCAACATTCATACTTGCCTCCGACAAGAGTTCTTTCTCCCACTCGACATTATTCCATATACAGTAGAGTCTCACTTATCCAACACTCGCTTATCCAACGTTCTGGATTATCCAACGCATTTTTGTAGTCAATGTTTTCAATATATCGTGATATTTTGGTGCTAAATTCATAAATACAGTAATTACTACATAGCATTACTGAGTATTGAACTACTTTTTCTGCCAAATTTGTTGTCTAATATGATGTTTTGGTGCTTCATTTGTTAAATCATAACCTAATTTGATGTTTAATAGGCTTTTCCTTAATGCCTCCTTATTATCCAATATATTCGCTTATCCAACATTCTGCCGGCCCATTTATGTTGGATAAGTGAGACTCTACTGTATCGTGATATTTTGGTGCTAAATTCATAAATACAGTAATTACTACATAGCATTACTGAGTATTGAACTACTTTTTCTGCCAAATTTGTTGTCTAATATGATGTTTTGGTGCTTCATTTGTAAAATCATAACCTAATTTGATGTTTAATAGGCTTTTCCTTAATGCCTCCTTATTATCCAATATATTTGCTTATCCAACATTCTGCCGGCCCATTTATGTTGGATAAGTGAGACTCTACTGTATCGTGATATTTTGGTGCTAAATTCATAAATACAGTAATTACTACATAGCATTACTGCGTACTGAACTGCTTTTTCTGTCAAATTTGTTGTAAAACATGATGTTTTGGTGCTTCATTTGTAAAATCATAACCTAATTTGATGTTTAATAGGCTTTTCCTTAATGCCTCCTTATTATCCAGCATATTTGCTTATCCAACATTCTGCCGGCCCATTTCTGTTGGATAAGTGAGACTCTACTGTATATACACCCCACATGCTTCATTCCTGCAGACCTCTGAACAAACCTCTGAGGATGCCTGCCACAGGTGCAGGTGAAACGTCTTGAACATGGCCTTACAGCCCAGAAAACTCACAGCAACCCAGTGATTCTGGCCATGACAGCCTTCGACAACACACAGGTCAATCTCTAGCAATCCCACTGTCACATCATGCGTATATCTCTGTATCAAAATTCCCTTTTCTCATTTTGTATGTGTTTAATCTAGAAGCAGAAACCAGGCTCTTGTTCTCAAAGCATCTTTATTAAATTTATATAAAAACACAATAATTAAAAAAAAACCCAAACATCCTAAAAAAAAACAAAAGGAAATGCAAGTTCCTACTATACCACCTCCCGCTCCCCGGAGAACACATGTTCCTCGCCCTGCCCTCTTTTACTCCACTTGGAAGTTGGGGATAAACGAAGAGGAACAGGTCGATATTGCTAAAAAGGTGTCCGGATGGGTTTGATTATCAAAGCATTCCGAAAAGGAGTGTCTCCCCCCGCTCTCGCAAATGATTCTCCGCCAGATCGGTTGAAAGCGCCCCATCCCTCTTCCGACCCGGCAGAGCCAGAGTCCCAATGGCAACCTCCCCAAAGAGGAAGAGAGGGCCGCCGCGATGGAAAGGTCGCTGAACGGATTCACTTCTTCTGCGGGGTGCTTAGTTTCTGCATTCCACGGATCTTATCTAGCAAGTCGGCCACAAAAACCTAGAAGGCGGGGGAAAGGGAGGCGTCACAAAAGAACGGCACGACTGCCAGGAACGATGTTATCATAATACAAGAAACTAGCTACCCCCAACTTCTGCAGCATCCGAAACCTGCTACCATATCATATCTTCCAATTTAGAACGCAGGAAATACAGCTTTAAGCACCTCCACAAACAAGACGTTTTAGCAGATGTTGAAGACAAGAAACACGGAGCCAAATATCACTACACACAGTTGGGGAGCAAGGAAGGTGGTGCTACCAGGAGTTTGCAAACTTGGGCCCTCCAGATGTTTTGGACTTCAACTCCCAGCATTCCTAGCAGCCTACCGGCTGTTAGGAATGCTGGGAGTTGAAGTCCAAAACATCTGGAGGGCCCAAGTTTGCAAACTCCTGGTAGCACCACCTCTCTTGCTCTGCAGGCACTGGATAGAAAAGGGCTTTGCCGTGGGGAAAAAAAGAGGGAGACACTCACCTCTGTGGGTTTGTAACAGTCGACGAGAAGTTCCTGTTTTGGGAAAAAGGCAGAGGGAAATTTAGTCTCTCCCAGGTCTTGTTCCCCCCCTCAGTCATATTTTTTTTGTTAAATAAATTTTTATTGGTGCTTTTCAACATAAAGTTAAAATAGAAAAAAATATATTACAGCAAGTGGAAGAAGAAAAAGGAGATAGAGAGAAAAAACAACTAATAATAGTAATAATAATTTTTTAAAAATCAGTCATATTTTGACTGATCTCAATGTTCATATTATAACAATGCTGTGCCAGCTTGGTATTTTGTAACCGAACAAAAGGCATAATGTTATATAAAATGAGGATACTGTAAAATTATACACAAGGGCCATCTAGTCCAACCCCTTGCCTTACAGCAGTGGTTCTCAACCTTTTTTTTTTTTTTGACCAGAGACCACTCCAACACTAGTACCAAAAGTGTTACGAATCAGTTTTGGGTCAACTTTAGATTCCGTTTGGTTATTTTGGTGCTGATTCAGAAAATTGCACTGGATAGACCACATTGGGAGCCCCAGGTGGCACAGCGTGTTACAGCACTGAGCTGCTGAACTTGCAGACTGAAAGGTCGCAGGTTTGAATCCGGGAAGCAGAGTGAGTGCGGACTCGTATAAAGCAGAAAACCTGGGATCAGATTCTGGGATATAGGACCTGTCTGGAAGGGCCCCCAGACTCAAAATTGATGGGGTACGGCTCTTTCTAAGAAGGGACTTTTTCCCATTCAATAGCCCTGTTTCATTTGCTCCTACCTTCACCCTGGCGCTCCGAGACTCGTCGCTTTCCATGTCCAGGAGTTCGTCAACATCTATTTCTAATTCTGGTATCTCTTCTTCCTGTAAAAAACAAACCAAGGAGGGTGAGAGAAAGCCTATAATTCTTTTTTCAAAAGCTCAAGTGAAGCTGGACCTCGGCTATAAATGATGGAACGATGTCCAGGGTGGAAGAAAGAACTCTTGCCTGTTGGAAGCAATTGTGAATGTTGCAATTAATCACCTTGATTAGCATTGAAAAGCCTTGCAGCTTCAATGCCTGGCTGATTCCTGCTTGGGGAAATCCTTTGTTGGGAGATGTTAACTGGTCCTGATTGTTTTATGCCTGGAATTCCCCTGTTTGTCCATGCTTATGGACAATTTCATCAGAAATTGAGAAAAACACTGTCAGGGGTGCTCTGAAGGTGATTTTCCTGCTTCTTGGCAGGGGGTTGGACCCATGAGGTCTCTTCCAACTCTATGATTCTATAGAAAATGAACAAAATCTGGTTCCCAGTATTTAAAAACTCTAAAATCAGGACAGTAAATAAAGAACAACCCTCTGAAAATGGGAAATCCAGGGATGACACAATCAGGGCCAGCTAACACCTCCCAACAAAGGATTCCCCCAGGTGGGAATCAGCCAAGCTTTGAAGCTGTAGGTTCGAATCCAGGGAGCGGAGTGAGCATGCGCTGTTAGCCCCAGCTCCTGCCAACCTAGCAGTTCGAAAACATGCAAATGTGAGTAGATCAATAAGTACCGCTCTGGCGGGAAGGTAATGGCGCTCCATGCAGTCATGCCAGTGGCCGCATGACCTACCGTGTTTCCCCGAAAATAAGACAGTGTCTTATATTAATTTTTTCTCCCAAAGATGCTCTAGGTCTTATTTTCAGGGGATGTCTTATTTTTCCATGAAGAAGAATTCATATTTATTGTTGAACAAAAAAAATTAACATTTATTATATACTGTACAGTAGTTGTCATCATAAACCAGCATAACCAGACAAACTGAATCCTATCAAGAATTTATTGTTACTACCAATATTTCCATGTACAACACTTTATGGTACATACATTTACCAATCCTGCATGCTCTGGTGTTGTGTTCGGCGGGCATGCTTCCAAAGAATAACGTTGCTAGGTCTTACTTTCAGGGGAGGCCTTATATTTAGCAATTCAGCAAAACCTCTACTAGGTCTTATTTTCTGGGGATGTCTTATTTTAGGGGAAACAGGGTAGGAGGTGTCTACGGACAACGCCGGCTCTTGGGCTTAGAAATGGAGATGAGCACCAACCCGCAGAGTCGGACACGACTGAACTTAATGTCAGGGGAAAACCTTTACCACAAAATTTTGCAAAAATATTTCCCAAATTGATACTTACTTGCCTGTGAACTAATATCAATCAATACCAAGCTGATGCACCACCAAAAGCAAACCAGTGGAAACACTCCTCGTGGCCACTATAAGCCCTGATCTCGCATGGCGCATGCTGGGAATTGGCTTGACCCACACCCCCCTCGGCCTCCATTGAGCCCTTTTCTGACAGGAGAGAAACAAGGAAAGCCATTGAAGGCTGTTAAGCCGCAGAGGTATGTTTCCAGCGGGCGGAATGGGGACAAAGGTAACCAGGTCACCCGCCCCCTCCCTTCCCAAGGCTGGCATTTATGACTTCCCTGGCTAATAGTCAACCACTGTGCATTTGGAAAGAGGAGAGGCGGCTTCAGCAAGCTATCTAAGCCTTTTGGCAGTCTTGACCAGCTACTACCATTCTATTAGCCAGCTCCGAGATGAGGCCCATATGGCCGGCTAAATCCCCCCACCAGTCCCACTATTTAGGGGCCGGGCAGGCCGGCTGCCAGATGGCACTGGGGACGCCATGAGACAGACGAAAAGTTGAGACTGCCACTACGAAACAAAAATAGACTCAAGCCTTGGGTTCAAATCTTGATTCACTAACCAGAGTTCCTTCTCTATACACAGAGTTTAGGCCAGGATGGAAAAAAACCACCGTCACCGGCCTTCCCTCCCTGTTTGTAACCTAATCTCATTAGGTCTTAAGTGTTAGGCAATGAGACTCTTACAGGGTTAAGAAGCACACAGAGAGAGGGGAGGAAAACGGCATCCGTTCAGGCAGCTGCGGAGAAGCGACAGCTGCACCCACAGCCAGGGGCCATTCTTCCCAGTCCAGAAACAACCCCAAATGGGAGCAAAATGTGCCTGGATACAATACAGTCCTACACACACCGCACTGGAGATAATATTCCAGACCAGAGGAAAGACAGGGGAGGCCTGGGGAGTAGGAGTAAGGGGGACGTCTGGGACATGGGGTTCTCCAGCATTGCTCACTGGGGCCCAAAGAAACCAGGCCAAAAGGGCTGCCCACTTCATGACCTTAAGTGACCTTCACTGCAGGGACACAAAGCAGGGAATGTGGCCACCCCCTTTTCAGCATTTAGGATGGAAAAGGAAGAATTAATAGGGACTTGTAGGATCTTGGGGTAAGAGGGAAGAGCATGTTGTTGTTGTTATGTTTAATATGTTGAAGGCTTTCATGGCCAGAATCACAGTTGGACCCCCATAAAGGTAAAGGTTTCCCCTGATATTAAGTCCAATCGTGTCCAACTCTGGGGGTTGGTGCTCATCTCCATTTCTAAGCCAAAGAGTTGGTGTATTTATTATTATTATTATTATTATTATTATTATTATTATTATTATTATTTAGTAAAGGTAAAGGTTTCCCCTGACGTTATGTCCAGTCGTGTCCGACTCTGAGGGTTGGTGCTCATCTCCATTTCTAAGCCAAAGAGCTGGTGTAACTTTTATTATTATTATTATTTAGTAAAGGTAAAGTTTTCCCCTGACATTTTGTCCAGTCGTATCCGACTCTGAGGTTTGGTGCTCATCTCCATTTCTAAGCCAAACAGCCGGCGTTGTCCATAGACACCTCCAAGGTCATGTGGCCAGCATGACTGCATGGAGCGCCGTTACCTTCCCACTGGAGCGGTACCTATTGATCTACTCACATTGACATGTTTTCGAACTGCTAGGTTGGCAGAAGCTGGGGCTAACAGGGGGAGCTCACTTTGCTGCCCAGATCTGAACTGCCAGTCTTTCGGTCAGCAAGTTCAGCAGCTCAGTGGTTCAACCCGCTGCCCCACCAGATAATAATAATAATGTCCGACACGCTCACTCTGCTCCCTGGATTTTAACCTGGGATCTTTTCGTCTGCAAGTTCAGCAGCTCAGTGCTTTAACACACTGTGCCACCGGAGGCGGACCCCCATGTACCTCCATAAATAGCCCCCATTTGGGGGGCATAACCGGGGCTCTATTTGCCCCAAATAGAGCCCTAGTTCTGCCTCCCATTTGCTCCCGCAATACAGCCTTAGCATCGCAGCCCTGGAACCATCTTGCCATGGTTTTGCCCTCTTGCAACAACAAAAAAACAAAGCAATAAGGTCCCTGCCCCGGGAAGGCTCCAGTCTCAGCCATATCTGTCAAGGAAAAGATGGACTAGTATCATCCAGCCATCGCGCACGCCCTATCACTCAGATCCATGCCGGCTCCCGTCCACATGGCACGCGCACACCACAGCTGTAACACTGGGATCCTGGCAGCACAAAGAGAGTCAGCCTAACAAAGAGAAAGCATTGACGGGGCGGCATCCAGATGGAGCTGGCTTGGTTTGCAAGGGCTCTCCTTGCTCCAAAGGGCCTCTTCTGTCACCTCGGGCGCTTCCTTCCTTGCCCAGCCGCACATCCTGCAAGACCAGACCCACCCCGCCCACTTATTCCAGGAGTTAAGAAGGCCAGATGGTCACAGCTCCTTTCCCCATTATATTGCGCCTTTACAGGCCCCGATAACCCCCCATTAGAAAGCTCACATCGTCCTCATTGATGCTCCTTTGTCATTGCATCCAATGCCCCAAAGCAATAATGGCAGACTGCTCCCTGCAATGGGGACTCTTTGAGAGAATATCTGTGCTGCCATACAATGCAGTTTGAGTCTGTATGTGTGTATGTATATGTACGTATATACAGTATATATGTGTGTGTGTATCTGTGGAAGGTTCAGGGTGGGAGAAAGAACTCTTGTCTGTTTGAGGCAAGTATGAATATTGCAACTGATCACCTTGATTAGCACTGAATGTCCTGGCTGCTTCTTGTCTGGGGAATCCTTTGTTGGGAAGTGTTCACTGGCCCTGATTGTTTCTTGTCTGCAATTCCAATTTTCTGAGTGTTGTTCTTTATTTACTGTCCTGATTTTAGAGTTTTTAAAAAAAAATACTGGTAACCAAATTGTGTTCATTTTCATGATTTCCTCCTTTCTGTTGAAATTGCCCACATGCTTTGTGGATTTCAATGGCCTCCCTGTGTCGTCTGACATGGTGGTTGTGAGAGCGGTCCAGCATTTTTGTGTTCTCAAATAAAATGCTGTGTCCGGGTTGGTTCACCAAGTGCTTTGCAACACTCAGAAGATGGGAATTCCAGACAAGAAACAATCAGGGCCAGCTAACACCTCTCAACAAAGAATCCCCTCAGGCAGGAAACAGCCAGGCTATTGATGCATCTAACAAGATCTGGCAAGGCCTTGGAGTGTGCATGGATGTGTATGCACATAGCTGTTTCTATGCTCACTTTGTCATGCTCTCGGTGGCATTTTAGTCCACTTTGTCTGTCTGTTGCACCCTGGACATGTGAGGTTTTCAACAAACCTCACAACATCTGAGAATGCCTGTCATAGATGTGGGTGAAACGTTAGGAGAGAATGCTCCTGGAACATGGCCAGACAGCCTGGAAAACTCACAATGGGGCCATACTTGGGGCTGTTTCTGGGGGACACAACTGGGGGTATATTTGGGGACAAACAGACACAATTGGGACTGTTTCTGGGACAGATGGGGGCACATCTGGGGCTGTTGATGGGAGCAAATGGGGGCACAGCTAGGGCTGTTTCTGGGGGTAAATAGGAGCACACCTGAGGCTTTATCTGGGGGGGCAAATGAGTCTGTACTTGGGCAAATGGGGGCACAAAGAGAGCAGAAGGAGGTGCAACTGGGCGAATGATGGGATCTGTTTCTGGGAGCAGAAGGGGTCTCAACTGGGGGGCACATCTGGGGCTGTTGATGGGAGCAAATGGGGGCACAACTGGGCTGTTTCTGGGGGTAAATAGGGATACGTCTGAGGCTTTATCTGGGGGGCAAATGAGTCTGTACTGGGGCAAATGGGGGGCATAACGGGCTGTTTCTGGAAGCAGAAGGAGGTGCAACTGGGCGAATGATGGGGGCATACTTGGGTCTGTTTCAGGGAGCAGAAGGGAGCCCAACTGGGGGGCACAACTGGGGCTGTAATTGGGGGGCAAATGAGTCTGTACTGGGGCAAATGGGGAGCATAACTAGGGCTGTTTCTGGAAGCAGAAGGAGGTGCAACTGGGCGAATGATGGAGTCTGTTTCTGGGAGCAGAAGGGGGCCCAACTGGGGCTGTAATTGGGGGGCAAATGAGTCTGTGTTGGGGGCAAATGGGGGTCAGAACTGGGGCTGTTTCTGGAAGCAGAAGGGGGTCCCAACTGGGCACAAATGGGGGACACAACTGGGGATATATTTGGGGGCCAACAGACACTATTGGGACTGTTTCTGGGGTCCCAATAGTGTCTGTTTGCCCCCAAATATATCCCCAGTTGTGTCCCCCATTTGTGCCCAGTTGGGGGGCACATCTGGAGCTGTAATTGGGAACCAAACGGAGGGCCCAACTGGGGGACCAATGGGCCCAAGCGGGGCTCTTTCTGGGGGGTAGGTGGGGTGCAGAACTGCGGGGCAAATGGGGGGGGGGCTGACCTGGCAGTCGTAGAGGGCGGTGAGCTGGTCCAGGATCCACTCCTCGAGGTGGAGGCGCTTGCGGAGCTCCTTGCGGTCGTACTTGACGGTGACCCTGCCCTGCCTGCGGACGGGGCCCTCCTCCTCGGCCTCCTCCTCCTCGGCCCGGGAGGGGGGGCTCTGGAAGTAGACCCTCGGCCCCGCCGCCCCCGACGGAGGAGCAGGCGCAGGGGGGGCCGGGCCGCTCTCCGGGCTGCACGGCGCCGCCATCCAGCCAAGCCGCCTCCCGACCAGACCGAGCCCCGTCCACGTGGGAAGCAGCCGGCAGGAAGGAAGGAAGCGAGAGGGGGGCTCCTTTCCCAAGAGGCGTCCTCAGGCCCCACGTGCTCCGGATCGGGACCCCAGCCCCCCAAACTCCGCCTCGGACCTCTCCTCTCCGGATCCGGCTTCCCGATCGGCCCCTTTGTCCCGCGGCCCCCTCCCTCCCTCCCCTGCTCTCCTTTCCTCCCCTCGCCCCGCCCCCTTAAAGGGCCCGCAGCACCCTCCTGCCAGCTTGCCCCACTCCACCCTGGGCTGCCTTGTCTGTCTCCCCTCCTCTCGCTCACACACACACCCCTTCCCGTGCACACCCCCCCCCCCCCCAATGGCTGCCTGGCTCCCTCCCTCGGGTCAAAAGGGCGTTTCCTTCCCTCCTCCCGTCCCAAAAAATTAGGAAAGAGAGAGATACTGCTCTGGATTGTTGCAAGACTGCTTTACCATATATATATGTGTGTGTGTATGTATGTATCTTCTCTATATATATAAAAGAGTGATGGCATCAGGGCAGCGGACAAAACAACAAAACTACAGGCCCGCCAACCTTGACATTTGACAACACAACCCACCATTCACGGCTCTAGGTTGATACAACAAAAAGGAAAGAAAAATAAAGTCCTAATTACAGGGAGAGGAATAATAGTTTTTATCCAATTGCTGCCAGTTTGAAGGCTAAGCCCCGCCCACTTGGTCTCCTAGCAACCTACTCAGCCCAGGGGACAGGCACAGTTAGGCCTCACTTAGGCCTCTTCCACAGATTATCAGATTCGAACTGGATTATATGGCAGTGTAGACTCAAGGTCCTTCCACACAGCTATATAACCCATTTAGAATCTTATATTATCTGCTTTGAACTGGATTATCTTGACTCCACACTGCCATATAATCCACTTCAGTGTGCATACTAAACATAAAGACAACCATACAACAGACATTCAATACCACCACTACCTCAACAATTTCTCACCAACACCACCAGACAACGCCACAGCAACGCGTGGCTGGGCACAGCTAGTATGTATATATGTGTGTATGTATATATGTGTGTATATAAATATGTATATGTGTGTATTATATGTATATATGTATATATGTGTGCATGTGTATATGTGTATGTATGTATACAGTAGAGTCTCACTTATCCAACATAAATGGGCCAGCAGAATGTTGGATAAGCAAATACGTTGGATAATAAGGAGACATTAAGGAAAAGCATATTAAACATCAAATTAGGTTATGATTTTACTAATTAAGCACCAAAACATCATCTTACACAACAAATTTGTCAGAAAAAGTAGTTCAATACGCAGTAATGCTATGTAGTAATTACTGTATTTACGAATTTAGCACCAAAATATCATGATGTATTGAAAACATTGACTACAAAAATGCGTTGGATAATCCAGAACATTGGATAAGTGAGACTCTACTGTGTATACTATATATGTGTGTGTGTATGTGTGCATGTGTATATATGTGTGTGTGGATGTATATGTATATACATACGTATATACATCATGGAAAGAAGTGACAAGTGGAGTGCCGCAGGGCTCCGTCCTGGGCCCGGTTCTGTTCAACATCTTTATTAACGACTTAGACGAAGGGTTAGAAGGCACGATCATCAAGTTTGCAGACGACACCAAACTGGGAGGGATAGCTAACACTCCAGAAGACAGGAGCAGAATTCAAAACGATCTTGACAGACTAGAGAGATGGGCCGAAACTAACAAAATGAAGTTCAACAGGGACAAATGCAAGATACTTCACTTCGGCAGAAAAAATGGAAATCAAAGATACAGAATGGGGGACGCCTGGCTTGACAGCAGTGTGTGCGAAAAAGACCTTGGAGTCCTCGTGGACAACAAGTTAAACATGAGCCAACAATGTGATGCAGCAGCTAAAAAAGCCAACGGGATTCTGGCCTGCATCAATAGGGGAATAGCGTCTAGATCCAGGGAAGTCCTGCTCCCCTCTATTCTGCCTTGGTCAGACCACACCTGGAATACTGTGTCCAATTTTGGGCACCGCAGTTGAAGGGAGATGTTGACAAGCTGGAAAGCGTCCAGAGGAGGGCGACTAAAATGATTAAGGGTCTGGAGAACAAGCCCTATGAGGAGCGGCTTAAAGAGCTGGGCATGTTTAGCCTGCAGAAGAGAAGGCTGAGAGGAGACATGAGAGCCATGTACAAATACGTGAAGGGAAGTCATAGGGAGGAGGGAGGGAGCTTGTTTTCTGCTGCCCTGCAGACTAGGACACAATGGAACAATGGCTTCAAACTACAGGAAAGGAGATTCCACCTGAACATCAGGAAGAACTTCCTCACTGTGAGAAGGGCTGTTCGGCAGTGGAACTCTCTCCCCGGGCCGTGGTGGAGGCTCCTTCTTTGGAGGCTTTTAAGCAGAGGCTGGATGGCCATCTGTCGGGAGTGCTTTGAATGCAATTTCCTGCTTCTTAGCATGGGGTTGGACTGGATGGCCCATGAGGTCTCTTCCAACTCTACTATTCTATGATTCTATATATGTATATAATTGTATATATATGTATATGTGTGTGCATGTGTATATATGTGTGTGTATGTATATATGTGTGTGTGTATAGAGCATGTGTATATATATGTGTGTGAATGTATATGTATATATGTATATATATGTATATATGTGTGCATGTGTATATATGTGTGTGCATGTATATATGTGTGTGTATATAGAGCATGTGTATATATATATGTGTGTGAATGTATATGTGTATGTATATGTATATATGTGTGTATATGAATATGTATATATGTATTATATTATATTATACATAATATATAATATTATTTTAGTACTATTATTAGTATATTATTATTATTATTATCATCATCATTATTATTATGGGCAATGCCGCACTAGTGGAATGTAAAGGCAAGGCAAGGGCTCTGTGGCTTTAAGGCTTGGGAGCCTGGCATCCGGGCGGAGAGCAGGGGAGGGGAGGGGGGTCACCAAGAGGCCCCCCTGGTTCAGGCCCAACAGAGGCTCAATTCAGCCACTTCCTGCCAGGAAGGAGAAGAGCAACAGCAGCTGCAAGGAACACTTGGGAACAGAGGAAGCTGAGTCAGAGCCGGGGCCAAGAATCCTGGCTGCCAGCAGCAATGATGATCCAGGAGTTTGGGCAGGGACCCCCCCCCCCCCCCGCTCCACTTTGGCCTTGTTATCTGATACCTTTCCAGTAAGAGATTTCAGGGAGACCTTCCACAGGCAAAGCTCGAGCTCTCTGCCTAAGTTTCAGCTGTGGCCAGGAGTTCCTTTGCACATTTTGTGTGCCTCGAGGCAGGTTAACCCCGAGAAACTCCCATCAGTACTTAAAGTTTGTTATGTTGGGCAAGTTTGCTCTGGATCCATCATAGGTGGAGATCAGTGTGCTCTCTGGCTGTAGGGTGAACTACAACTCCCACTATGGTGAGTCAGTCCTCTCAAACCCCTCCAGTAAGTTGAGTTAGTCTTGGGGGTTCTGTGTGCCAAGTTCGGTCCAGGTCCATCATCAGTGGAAGTCACAGTTTCTTTGGTTGTGGGTGAACTACAACTCCCAGAAAGGAAGGTCAGTTTCCTAACCCTAACCCCTCCAGCAATCAAATTTCGGCATATCAGGTCTGTGTGCCAAGTTTGATCAAAATCCATCAGTGTTTGGGTTCACAGTGCTCTCTGGATGTAGGTGAACTACAACTCCCTCAAATCAAGATGAATTTCCCCAAAGACCTCCAGTAATCTTTATTGGTCATGGGGACTCTGTGTACCGTAGACACCTCCTGGGTCATGTGGCCAGCATGAAGCGCTGTTACCTTCCCGCAGAATCACCTATTGATCTACTCACATTTGTATGTTTTCAGACTGCTAGGTTGGCAGGAGTTGAGGCTAATAGAGGGAGCTCACTCTGGGGGTTGGTGCTCATCTCCATTTCTAAGCCAAAGAGCCAGCATTTTCCCCAGACACCTCCTAGGTCATATGGCCATAGGCATGACTGCATGGAGCGCCGTTACCTTCCTGCAGAAGCGGTACATATTGATCTACTCACATTTGCATGTTTTTGAACTACTAGGTTGACAGAAGCTGGGGCTAACAGGGGGAGCTCACTTTGCTGCCTGGATTTGAACTGCCAGTCTTTCGGTCAGCAAGTTCAGCAGCTCAGTGGTTCAACGTGCTGCGCCACCAGATAATAATAATAATGTCCGACATGTAATCCAAGACAACAGCCAGCAGAGTGTCTGCTGTGGACTCATCTTGTTGTGTTTCAAATAATAATAATAATAATAATAATAATAATAATTGTAGAAAAGAAAAAGGTTTGGATCATTGATTTTGCCATCCCAGGTGACAGTCGCATTGATGAAAAACAACAGGAAAAACTCAGGACCTCAAAGATTGAACTTCAAAGACTCTGGCAGAAACCAGTGCAGGTGGTCCCGGTGGTGATGGGCACACTGGGTGCCGTGCCAAAAGCTCTCAGCCAGCATTTGGAAACAATAGACATTGACAAAATTACGATCTACCAACTGCAAAAGGCCACCCTACTGGGATCTGCACGCATCATCCGAAAATACATCACACAGTCCTAGACACTTGGGAAGTGTTAGACTTGTGATTTTGTGATACAAAATCCAGCATATCTATCTTGTTTCCTGTATCATAAAATAATAATAATAATAATAATAATAATAATAATAATAATAATAATAATAATCTGTCAACTGCAAAAGGCCACCTTACTGGGATATGCACGCATCATCTGAAAATACATCACACAGTCCTAGACACTTAGGAAGTGTTCATCTTGTGATTTTGTGATACAAAATCCAGCATATCTATGTTGTTTGCTGTATCATAATAAAATAATAATAATAATAATCTGTCAACTGCAAAAGGCCACCTTACTGGGATCTGCACGCATCATCCGAAAATACATCACACAGTCCTAAACGCTTGCAAAGTGTTTGTCTTGTGATTTTGTGATACAAAATCCAGCATATCTATGTTGTTTGCTGTGTCATAATAAAATAATAATAATAATAATCTGTCAACTGCAAAAGGCCACCTTACTGGGATCTGCACGCATCATCCGACAATACATCACACAGTCCTAAACGCTTGCAAAGTGTTTGTCTTGTGATTTTGTGATACAAAATCCAGCATATCTATGTTGTTTGCTGTGTCATAATAAAATAATAATAATAATAATCTGTCAACTGCAAAAGGCCACCTTACTGGGATCTGCACGCATCATCCGAAAATACATCACACAGTCCTAAACGCTTGCAAAGTGTTCGTCTTGTGATTTTGTGATACAAAATCCAGCATATCTATGTTGTTTGCTGTGTCATAATAAAATAATAATAATAATAATCTGTCAACTGCAAAAGGCCACCTTACTGGGATCTGCACGCATCATCCGACAATACATCACACAGTCCTAAACGGTTGCAAAGTGTTCATCTTGTGATTTTGTGATACAAAATCCAGCATATCTATGTTGTTTGGTGTGTCATAATAAAATAATAATAATAATAATAATAATAATAATAATAATAATAATAATAATAATAATCTGTCAACTACAAAAGGCCACCTTACTGGGATCTGCACACATCATCCGAAAATACATCACACAGTCCTAAACGCTTGCAAAGTGTTCGACTTGTTGTGTCATACTATGTCTTTGTGTCAATAATAATAATAATAATAATAATAATAATAATAAAATTTTATTTATATACTGCCCTATTTCCTCAGAGGACTCAGGGCGGTTTCCAACATGATAAAAACAATACAATGCACATAATAAACACATACAGAATATCCTTTTTATTATGTGTATAGGGAATTGCTGTGGCCCTGCAATATCCTTTAAGGTGGCAAGGACCAGCATATAAGACCAGACACTGAGTTTGAAATGTATGTCTGTTTAGTTTCAGTGCAATAGATTTCCTAGACTACACTATAGCCCCCCAAGACCTTCTCTCTGTTTGAACTTTGTTGGTTTTTGGAAGGATTTCAAAGGAGCCAAGAGGAGAAAGAATCCGTTTCTCTATCTTCCTTCACTAGAAAGGCTGAATCGCTCCATTGTGCCACCTCCAACCAATGAAGATCTCCCCCTTCCGGCTCCATGGAGAAAGAGATCCAGAAGAAAAGGACAAAAGGGACCCACCCATGAAAGCAGGAGGGTCTCTAGCATAGCAATCATTTCAAGAGGCCGTTGTTCGGATAGTTTTGGGGACTGTCACAGGGCTTAATGACAAAAAGGAGCCTAGATTGCTAATGATCATTTGGAGCAAAGGAGAGAGTGCGCATTTAAGCATCTATATATATAAAAGGGTAATGGAATCACGGCACTGGACAAAACAAATAAACTAAATTCCCCACAACCTCAAAAATTGACAGCACAACCTCTCATCCACGCCTCTACGTTCATACAACAAAAAGAAAAGAAAAATTAAGTCCTAGCCACAGCAACGCATGTCCGGGCACAGCTAGTAGGTATTGATTTTTATTCCGTCCTGCTTTGCCTTGGATAATTGCAGTGCAGATAGGAAGCATAAAGGGTGCTCCATAATAATAATTAATACTGTAATCATCATCATCATCATAATACATCACACAGTCCTAAACACTTGAAAAGTGTTCGACTTGTTCTTTTGTGATACGAAATGCAGCATATATATCTCATTTGCTGTGTCATACTATGTCTTTGTAACAATAATAATAATAATTGTGATTTTGTGATACGAAATCCAGCATATCTATCTTGTTTGCTGTGTCATACAATAAAATAATAATAATAATAATAATAATAATAATAATAATAATAATAATAATAATAATAATGGGGTTGCTGTGAGTTTTCCGGGCTCTATGCCCATGTTCCAGAAGCATTCTTTCCTGACGTTTCACCCACATCTATGGCAGGCATCCTCAGAGGTTGTGAGGTCTGTTGGAAACTAGGCAAGTGGGATTTCTCTCCCCCCCCTCTCTCTCTCTGTGTAATTTATTATTTATTTATTACAATATTTATATCCCGCCCTTCTCACCCAACAGAGAGAGAGCCCCCAGATGGCATAGTGGACTAAGTGACTTGAAGGTTGGGTTGCTGACCTGAAAGCTGCCAGGTTCGAATCCCATCTGGGGAGAGTGTGGATGAGCTCCCTCTATCAGCTCCAGCTCCATGCGGGGACATGAGAGAAGCCTCCCACAAGGATGGTAAAAACATCAAAACATCCGGGCGTCCCCTGGGCAACGTCCTTGCAGACAGCCAATTCTCTCACTTCAGAAGCAACTCCGGTTGCTCCTGACACAAAAAAAAAAAAAAAACCAACAGGGGACTCAGGGCGGCTTACAATAAAACGCATATATAAAAATTATACAGTGTAATATAAATCAGTTAAACATTATTACAGTATTAACTTACATCAGTATTCCTAAAACACATTATAAAATACAGGTAGGCGTGTTCAGTTCAAAAAACTGGGTCTGTCGATTGAGTTCAGCGTACATGATAATAATTAACGCTGCCAATTATTATTCAATGTAATACGATGTCCAGGGTGGGAGAAAGAACTCTTGTCTGCTTGAGGCAAGTGTGAATTTCGCAATTGGCCAGTTTTATGAGCATTGAATAGCCTTGCAGCACCAAAGCCTGGCTGCTTCCTGCCTGGGGAGAAAATCCTTTCTTGAGAGATGTCAAATCAGGTGAGCAATCAATGAAAAAAACATTAGGACAGCACGCATCACTTATTTATATTTATGTCTTTACTTACTTCCTTTCTTTCGATGCCACTTTTCTCCCAGAGCAGGATCTGAGGCATTTCTGTTCTGTCACCCCTTTCTCTTCATCTAGGACAAACATGTCAAAAAATATCACATTAGAGTCGTTTGGGAGACATCCTTGTAAGCGGTAAGGTCTAGAAATGTCCCTGTTTAAATATGGAAATGTATGAAATATGGTCCTCAGATAAAAAAACCCTGCCCTGTGTACAATATTGCTGCTTTCTCCTTTTGCTACATGGCTCATTTGCGTTATCCGTACCAGAAACATTGCTCCATGAGCTTGTTCGCCTTACATCGATGCAGCTCTGCTCCCCTTCCGCTAGATGGCAAGGTCTCCCCAGAACAACACATTAATGCGCTTGGCATTGAGCATGACCATGTAATGCAACCCTAATCTGGCAGCGGTGCTTTCTTTTCTGCAGAAATCCCTAATAACTTTCCTTGTCAATGCTTTGGTGAGGTGAGGGCCTGGCCCACATTTGCACTTGGCGTTGATTTGCAGGATAGTCTCAGATATGGGTTGTTATGGGTTTACCGGGCTGTATGGCTATGTTCCAGAAGCATTCTCTCCCATATCGTTTCAGCCACATCTATGGCAGGCATCCTCAGAGGTTGTGAGCTCTGTTGGAAACCAGGGTTTTATATATCTGTGGAATGTCCAGATTTGTCTGCTTCAGGTAAATGTGAATGGCGTAACTGGCCACCTTGATTAGCATTAAATAGCCTTGCAGCTTCAAAGCCTGGCTGCTTCAAAGCCTGGAGAATCCTTTGTTGGGAGGTGTTAGCTGGCCCTGATTGTTTCCTGTCTGGAATTCCTCTGAGTGTTGTTTTTAGTATTTATCTGAGCATGCCTGCTAGAGATGTGGGTGAAACGTCAGGAGAGAATGCTCCTCGAACATGGCCATAGGTAAAGGTTTCCCCTGACGTTAATAAGATCAGAGTGAAATAATAAATGTATTAATAATAATAAAAAATAGAGTAAAATAAATGTAATAGCAGCAACAATAACAGAGGTAAAGGTAAAGGTAAAGGTTTCCCCTGACGTTAAGTCCAGTCATTTCTGACTCTGGGGGTTGGTGCTCATCTCCATTTCTAAGCCGAAGAGCCAGTATTGTCCATAGATACCTCCAAGGTCATGTGGCCGGCATGATTGCATGGAGCGCTGTTACCTTCCCGCTGGAGCGGTACCTATTGATCTACTCACATTGGCTTGTTTTCGAACTGCTAGGTTGGCAGAAGCTGGAGCTAACAGCGGTTGCTCATTCTGCTCCCGGGATTTGAACCTGGGACTTTTTGGTCTGCAAGTTCAGCAGCTCAGTGCTTTAACACACTTCGCTACCAGGGTTCCTGGAACATGGCTATATAGTCCCGAAAACTCACAGCAAACCATATCTGAGAATATCTTGCAAATCAGCTCCAAGTGCAAATGTGGGCCAGGCTCTCACCTCAGAAGACTCACAGCAACACAATTAAAGCATTCCTGACAAATGGCCATCCAGGGTCTGCTTAAAAATCAATGCCCTCCCAACAGATGACCATCTGGTCTCTGCTTGAAAGTCAAAGCACTACCTCCTTCAGGTCAATACTTTTTAATGTTTTGACAAAGGGAAGCATACGCCACGTAAGATTCTTCCAACAAAGTCCTTGTCCGATGTTTCTATTCACTCTGTGTATCAACTGCAGCGAAAAGTTTGTTCTTGATCAAGCGTAACAGATAAGAAAGCTCCATATTTACAAATGTATAACATCAGCTCAGTGGTGTGCAAGGTAACGTAACACGTCCAACTGGAAACCAGTTCCGGGCATCACAGTTTAAGGAGGATATCAGATCTGGAAAGCAAGCCCTGAAAAAAGGGAGTTGAGGATGGTAAGCCTGAGAAAGAGAAGGCGGAGAAGGGCTGCCAGAGGAAAGCTTGTTTATCTGCTGCTCTGTAGGGTTGGACCCAAACCGGTGGACTAAATGCCAAAAAAGGAGATTATTCCAAAATGCTAGTCTCCAGAGCTTTTTCATAGCGGAATGGATTAGCTTGAGAAGTGGCTGCACTGACAAATGATCCAGTTTGGAACTGCATTACATGGTCAGTGTAGACCAGGCATGAGCAAACTTGGGACTTCCCTCCAAGTGTTTTGGACTGCAACTCCCACCATTCCTAACAGCCTTTGTGGCATAGCAACCTCCTCAACCACAATGGGGCCCAGGGGACAGGCAGGGTTCACTTAGGCCTCTTCCACACTGCCTATAAAATACAGATCTGATTTGAACTGGATTATATGGCAGTGTAGACTCAAGGCCTTTACACACAGCTATATAACCCAGAATGCCAAGGCACAGCAAGGCCATTAAATGCTAATCAAGGTGACTAATTACAGCATTCAAACTTGCCGCACCAAGACTATTCATTGGCCAACCAAGGATTCCACAAGGTAGAAAGCGGCCAGGCTTGCAGGCAGCAAGGCTATTCAGTGCTATTCAACCTGACCAAACAAGAATTCCACAAGGTAGAAAGCGGCCAGGCTTTGAAGCCATGAGGCTACTCTGTCCCATTCGACCTGGCCTAATAAGGATGCCCTACCCTGTTTCCCCTAAAATAAGACATTCCCAGAAAATAAGACCTAGTAGAAGTTTTGCTGAATTGCTAAATATAAGGCCTCTCCCAAAAGTAAGACCTAGCAAAGTTTTTGTTTGGAAGAATGTCGGCCAAACAGAACACCAGAGCATGCAGGATCGGTAAATGTACGTACCATAGAGTGTTGTACATGGAAATATTGGTAGTAACAAGAAATTCTTGATAAGATTCACAGTTTGTCTGGTTATGCTGGTTTGTGATAACAACTACTGTACAGTATATAATAAATATTCATTTTTTTTGTTCAACAATAAATGTGAATTCTTCTTCATGGAAAAATAAGACATCCCCTGAAAATAAGACCTAGCGCATCTTTGGGAGCAAAAATTAATATAAGACACTGTCTTATTTTCGGGGAAACACGGTATGTAGAAAGCGGCCAGGCTTTTAAGCTGCAAGACTATTCACTGCAATTTAAGCTGGCCAAACAAGGATTCCCTTACAAAGGAAGTAGCCAGGCATCAAAGCGGCTCTTTGATTGAGGGTGCTACTTCAACTTGCCAAATAAGGATTCCCCTAAGTATAACACAGCCAGGCATTGAAGCTACAAGGCTATTCGGTGCAATTCAACCAGACCAACAAAGCATTAACCTTGGTAGAAGGCGGCTAGGCTTTGAAGCAGCGATACTACTCTGTGCTATTGAAGCTGACCAACCAAAGATTCCTCTAGGTAGCAAGCAGCCAGGCTTTGAAGTAGTTAGGCTATTCATTGCAATTCTAGCAGCCCAAAAACCACTCCCCTAGAACGCAAGTACCCAGCCTCCCAGGAATCAAGCCTATTCTGTTGCATTTCAGCTCACCAAACAAGAAGTAACTGGACAGGCTTTGAGGCTACAAGGCTATTCACTGTGATTCCACCTGGCCAACAAAGGATTCCCATACACCACAGCAATGCGTGGCCGGGCACAGCTAGTGATTATATAATATAGATCATCATATTAATGCACCACACTGACCATAGAATGCTTTTGCTGGGGATTTTTTTCCTCTTGTGTGTTGTGGCCCAAGTGTTTTTGTCGGCACAACAACATTTCGCATTCCCTGCCTTTCCGCACAGAAAGCGTCAAACTGGACAAGACGGATTGGGAGTTGCGGGAGCAAGTCTTGCCATCCTGTCGGAGTAAAATAAACTCCCCGTTAATAAAAGAGAGGTTGAGCATGGGAAGCTGGGCTTTTTTGCCATAAAAGGAGCCTCCTCCTCCTCAAATATTATCCTGAGGACCATCGCAAGGATTTTTCAAGAGTTGTTTGTATTCATAAAATACTTCCCAAGTGTTTGGAATCCCAGCAAGTTGTTCGAAAGGATGATGGGGGATGATAAGATATCCCGACTTGAAAGCAAACAGATATTTTTGGCCGGTTCAGGCTTGACATTTATGTGGCAGAACCAGCATAACACACTTTTAACACACTGAATTGCAAAAAAATCAGGGCATGGATCAAAGTATAGCCTGCCATTTATTCCCATGCTGATTGGAGCTGCTTCTGTCTACACTAGGCATGGGCAGGTATTTTGAACTTCAACCCGCCAAAAGCGGTAGCTATTTATCTACTCGAGTTTCTGCTTTCGACCTGCTAGGTGCGCAGGTGAGCTGGGGCTAGTGGTGGGTGCTCATCTCGACCTGGCTCGAACTGCCGACCTTTTGATCGGCAGGATTTTTCTGCAGCACAGCGGTTTAGCCCGCTGTGCTAAGCCCGTCCCCTGTAATAATAATACTAATACTAATAATAATACAGGGTTTATACAGCCGAGGAGCAAGCCATCAGAACAAATGCGATTAAGGCCAAGATCGAAAAATCAGTTGATGACCCAAAATGCAGACTCTGCAAGGAAACCGACGAAACCATTGATCATATCCTCAGCTGCTGTAAGAAAATCGCACAGACAGACTACAAACAGAGGCATAACTATGTGGCCCAAATGTTTCATTGGAACTTGTGCCTCAAGTACCACCTCCCTGCAGTAAAGAACTGGTGGGATCACAAACCTGCAAAAGTATTGGAAAATGAGCACGCAAAGATACTGTGGGACTTCCGAATCCAGACTGACAAAGTTCTGGAACACAACACACCAGACATCACAGTTGTGGAAAAGAAAAAGGTTTGGATCATTGATGTTGCCATCCCAGGTGACAGTCGCATTGATGAAAAACAACAGGAAAAACTCAGCCGCTATCAGGACCTCAAAATTGAACTTCAAAGACTATGGCAGAAACCAGTGCAGGTGGTCCTGGTGGTGATCGGCGCATTGGGTGCCGTGCCAAAAGATCTCAGCCGACATTTGGAAACAATAGACATTGACAAAATCACGATCTGCCAACTGCAAAAGGCCACCCTACTGGGATCTGCACGCATCATCTGAAAATACATCACACAGTCCTAGACACTTGGGAAGAGTTCGACTTGTGATTTTGTGATACGAAATCCAGCATATCTATCTTGTTTGCTGTGTCATAATAATAATAATAATAATAATAATAATAATAATAATAATAATAATACATCACATAGTCCTAAACACTTGGGAAGTGTTCGACCTGTGATTCTGTGATACAAAATCCACTATATATATCTTCTTTGCTGTGTCATACTCTGTCTTTGTGTCAATAATAATAATAATAATAATAATAATAATAATAATAATAATCTAAATATATATAAATGTAATGTGGATAATTAGGACCAAGTAAACAACAAAACCATTGGGCCAAATTACACCAAATTTGGCCACAATACTCATCACTTTCCAAGGAGTGACCTTGCAGCTTCAAAGCCTGGCTGCTTCATACCTAGGAGAGTCCATTGTTACCCAACTTGAATTCCATTGAATACTCTTGCAGCTTCAAAGCCTGGCTGCTTCATACCTAAGGGAATCCTTTCTAGGCCACCTTGAACACCACGAAAAAAAAAAATCTCACTTAGGACTACACCACAGCAATGTGTGGCCGGGCACAGCTAGTAATATAATATAATAATAATTTGCTGGCCTTAAAGATAAAAATAAAAATGAGTGAATACAAAAAGTCAACAGCAGAGCAATTATTTTTATCAGTACAGCAATTTGTCCTCTAATGTCTTATTTATTTTAATTATATTTTTCTAGATGCTATATTTGGTATCTATTGGCCTCTTAATATTTATCTAGGGCCTCTAGAGGAGGGATCTATATCCCAGAAAACATTCGGCTACCCTGTATGCAGTTTTATTTCTGCTTTATTTCCTGATGGATACCTCATCTTGCCATAACACCTTAAAGGCAGCTGACAGCGGTGATAAAAATACACCAGGCTCTAATAAAACTGCAGCAAAAAGTGAATACATGAAATGACACATCCATCTGAAGGATCTCCAGGCAGCATGGAAATGAAAACAAAAGGAGATTTGCAAAACCCACTGCAACAAGGTTTCTAGAATTGACTTGCTAAGGAACACTTGCTTGTGTCTTGTGCTATTTTAATATTAAATCATTATTCCGCAGCCACAAATATATTTTACAACGTCAATGGAAACCCACCACAACAATTTGCAGTAAGAAAAGTGCACGATCTTGTTCTCTCTGGGTGCATCTACACTGTAGAATTAATGCACTTCAGCACAACTTGAACTACCATGGCCCAATGCTATGGAATCCTGGGAGATTTATAATGCCTTTAGTCTTCTCTGCCAAATTCTGTTGGTATCTCACCAAACTACAAATCCCAGGATCCCATGGCATTGAGCCGTGGGAGTTCAGGTGGTAGGAAACTGTGTTAACTTGACAGTGTAGAACTGTAGATGCACCATTAGTGCTTTGCCAAAGCGGTACCTATTTATCTACTCGCATTTCTGCTTTTGACCTGCTAGGTGGGCAGGTGAGCTGGGGTTGATGACGGGTGCTCACCCCAACCCAGGCTCGAACCGCCGACCTTTCGATCGGCAGGATTTTTCTGCAGCACTAGCACTAATGGTGGCTAGTTCTGAAGACTTGCAGTTCAAGTCCCCAGGGCCAGATCAGCTACATCCAAGAGTATTGAAGGAACTAGCGGAAGTTATTTCAGAACCACTGGCAATTATCTTCGAGAGTTCTCGGAGAACAGGAGAAGTCCCGGAAGATTGGAGGAGGGCGAATGTGGTCCCTATCTTCAAGAAGGGAAAAAAGAACGACCCAAACAATTACCGTCCGGTCAGCCTCACATCAATACCAGGCAAGATTCTGGAAAAGATCATTAAGGAAGTGGTCTGCGAACACTTAGAAACAAATGCGGTCATTGCTAATAGTCAACACGGATTTACCAAAAACAAGTCATGCCAGACTAATCTGATCTCCTTTTTCGATAGAGTTACGAGTTGGGTCGATACAGGGAATGCTGTGGATGTAGCGTACCTGGATTTCAGTAAGGCCTTCGACAAAGTCCCCCACGACCTTCTGGCAAACAAACTAGTAAAATGTGGGCTAGACAAAACAACGGTTAGGTGGATCTGTAATTGGCTAAGCGAACGAACCCAAAGGGTGCTCACCAATGCGTCGTCTTCATCATGGAAAGAAGTGACAAGTGGAGTGCCACAAGCAGGGCTCCGTCCTGGGCCCGGTTCTGTTCAACATCTTTATTAACGACTTAGACGAAGGGTTAGAAGGCACGATCATCAAGTTTGCAGACGGGACCAAACTGGGAGGGATAGCTAACACTCCAGAAGACAGGAGCAGAATTCAAAACGATCTTGACAGACTAGAGAGATGGGCCGAAACTAACAAAATGAAGTTCAACAGGGACAAATGCAAGATACTTCATTTCGGCAGAAAAAATGGAAATCAAAGATACAGAATGGGGGACGCCTGGCTTGACAGCAGTGTGTGCAAAAAAGACCTTGAAGTCCTCGTGGACAACAAGTTAAACATGAGTCAACAATGTGATGCGGCAGCTAAAAAAGCCAATGGGATTCTGGCCTGCATCAATAGGGGAATAGCGTCTAGATCCAGGGAAGTTATGCTCCCCTCTATTCTGCCTTGGTCAGACCACACCTGGAATACTGTGTCCAATTTTGGGCACCGCAGTTGAAGGGAGATGTTGACAAGCTGGAAAGCGTCCAGAGGAGGGCGACTAAAATGATTAAGGGTCTGGAGAACAAGCCCTATGAAGAGAGGCTTAAAGAACTGGGCATGTTTAGCCTGCAGAAGAGAAGGCTGAGAGGAGACATGATAGCCATGTACAAATACGTGAGGGGAAGTCATAGGGAGGAGGGAGCAAGCTTGTTTTCTGCGGCCCTGCAGACTAGGACGCGGAACAATGGCTTCAAACTACAGGAAAGGAGATTCCACCTGAACATCAGGAAGAACTTCCTCACTGTGAGAAGGGCTGTTCGGCAGTGGAACTCTCTCCCCTGGACTGTGGTGGAGGCTCCTTCTTTGGAAGCTTTTAAGCAGAGGCAGGATGGCCATCTGTCGGGGGTGCTTTGAATGCGATTTCCTGCTTCTTAGCAGGGGGTTGGACTGGATGGCCCATGAAGTCTCTTCCAACTCTACTATTCTATGATTCTATGATTCTATGATTCTATGATTCTATGTTGTACTTTGCCTCAAACCACAAGGAGATGATGATGATGATGATGATGATGATGATTACAGTAGAGTCTCACTTATCCAACATTCTGGATTATCCAACGCATTTTTGTAGTCATGTTTTCAATATATCGTGATATTTTGGTGCTAAATTAGTAAATACAGTAATTACTACATAGCATTAATGTGTAATGAACTACTTTTTCTGTCAAATTTGTTGTCTAACATGATGTTTTGGTGCTTCATTTGTAAAATCATAACCTATTTTGATGCTTAATAGGCTTTTTCTTAATCTCTCCTTATTATCCAACATATTCGCTTATCCAACATTGTGCTGGTCCGTTTAGGTTGGATAAGTGAGACTCTACTGTATGATGATAAGGATTAGAATGGCAATCCATTGTCATGTTAACCAAGGGAGACAATGGCCTTTTCATTGGCCCTATAAGTACAGAAACCCAACTCATTCTGTGCAGCTTGGCAGAGAAAACTAAGTTGTCATTTCCAACTTTATTTGCCGACTTTTGGCTGGAAACTGGAAATAGGAAAGACGAACGAACAGCACAGTATCAACAAAATAGTTAATGACCATGCAGTATTTGATTTGGATTATTCTTTTTACCTTCCAACCACATTTTCTTCCCACTCGGCTTATACAAACATATAACACTCACACCGTTCCTCGTGTACATGACTTTGTGAAGCAGATTCTCCTTTGCTCCACGGTCTCTTTCTTCGGCTCACAAGGGAGAGATTCCACAAAGGGTCAAGCCCTCGTTTTCTTCCTGCTCTCTCTGTTTATATTTATTTCCAACTCCCTGGAAGTTTGAAAGTGATGGCTTGCTTCCTCTGTGGACTGAAGCCAAGTTGGCTTCGTGCTATGATCCTGTTCAAGATCTGCTGCAGAAAGCAGGGTGGGAACCCACCTCCGGAAGACTTCTCCCTCGACAGGGGAAATCCTCATGTTTGGATGGAGCAACAATATTTTTTGTTCTCTTTAGCATTACACAGTGCCCAAGCGGCTGTTTTGAATCTATATATATAAAAGGGTAATGAAATTTCGACCTAGGACAAAACAACAAAGCTACACATCCCAGAAACACTAAACTTGCCAGCACAACCCATCATCCATGCCTCTACGTTCATACAACAAAAAGAAAACAAAAATAAAGTCCTAATTAGAGGGAGAGGAAGAATTGTTTTTATCCAATTGCTGCCAGTTAGAAGGCTAAGCTCCGCCCACTTGGTCTCCTAGCAACCCACTCAGCCCAGGGGACAGGCAGAGTTAGGCCTCACTTAGGCCTCTTCCACACTGCCTATAAAATACAGATTATCTGATTTTCACTGGATTATATGGCAGCGTAGACTCAAGGCCCTTCCACACAGCTATACCGTGTTTCCCCGAAAATAAGACAGTGTCTTATATTAATTTTTGCTCCCAAAGATGTGCTAGGTCTTATTTTCAGGGGATGTCTTATTTTTTCATGAAGAAGAATTCACATTTATTGTCGAACAAAAAAAATGAACGTTTATTATATACTGTACAATAGTTGTCATCATAAACCAGCATAACCAGACAAACTGTGAATCATATCAATAATTTCTTGTTACTACCAATATTTCCATGTACAACACTCTATGGTATGTACATTTACTAATCCTGCATGTGCTGGTGTTCTGTTAGGTGGGCATGCTTACAAACAAAAACTTTGCTAGGTCTTACTTTCAGGGGAGGCCTTATATTTAGAAATTTCGCAAAACCCCTACTAGGTCTTATTTTTTGGGGATGTCTTATTTTAGGGGAAACAGGGTATAACCCATTTATAATTGACTTAATGTAAGGTAAAACCTTTACCCTTTAGCTTAACTACCACCAATTCCTCAATACTTTATTTCCCATACCACCATACTTCGCCACAGCAACGCATACCAGCATACTTCGCCACTGGCAACATCTTCTGTATGGAGTGAGTTTTGAGTTTAGAACTAGAAACATCTTCTGTATGGAGTTAATTTGAATTTAGAACTCGTACCTTCTTCTGTATGGAGTAAGTATAAGTTTAGGTAAGGTAAGGTAAAGGTTTCCCCTGACGTTAAGTCCGTCATGTCTGACTCTGGGGGTTGGTGCTCATCTCCATTTCTAAGCCAGCGTTGTCCGTAGACACCTCCAAGATCATGTGGCCGGCATGACTGCATGGAGTGCTGTTACCTTCCCGCCAGAGCGGTACCTATTGATCTACTCACATTGGCATGTTTTCGAACTGCTAGGTTGGCAGAAGCTGGAGCTAACAGCAGTTGCTTATTCCGCTCCCGGGATTTGAACCTGAGACCTTTTGGTCTGCAAGTTTAGGACTAGCAACATTTTCTGTATGGAGTGAGTTTGAGTTTAGAACTGGCAACTTCTTCTGAATGGAATGAGTTGGAGTTTAGGACTATAAACGTCTTCTGGATGGAATGAGTTTGAGTTTAGGACTGGAAACTTCTGTATGGAATCAGTTGGAGTTAAGGATTTTCAATGTCTTCTGGGTGGAATGAGCTTGAGTTTAGGACTAGAAACATCTTGTGTATGGAGTTTGAGTTTAGTACTAGCATCTTCTGGATGGAGTGAGTTTGAGTTTAGAACTTGTAACTTCTTTTGTATGAGTGAACTTGAGTTTAGGACAAGTAACCTCTCCTGTATGGAGTGAGTTTTGAGTTTAAGACTAGCAACATCTTCTGGATAAAGTGAATTTGAATTTAGGACTGACAACTTCTTCTGGATGGAGTTTGAGCTTAGGACTAGTCATTTTTTCTGTATGGAATCAGTTTGACCTTGAGGGCTATTAACTTCATATATAAGGAGTGAGTTTGAGCTTAGAACTGGCAACTACTTCTGTATGGAGTGAGATTTTTTTTGTGTGTGTCAGGAGCAACCTGAGTTGCTTCTGGTGTGAGAGAATTGGCCGCCTCCAAGGACGTTGCCCAGGGGACACCCGGATTTTTTTTGATGTTTTTACCATCCTTGTGGGAGGCTTCTCTCATGTCCCCGCATGGAGCTGGAGCTGATAGAGGGAGCTCATCCGCGCTCTCCCCGGGATTTGAACCTGGCAGCCTTCAGGTCAACAACCCAACCTCCAAGTCACAAGGCTTTAATCCACTAAGCCACGGGGGCTTGAAGGCCATCAACCTCTTCTATGTGGAGTGTGTATGACCTTGAAGATTAGCAGCTTCTTCTCTATTTTGAACACCGCAAAAGTGAGTTTAGAACTAGTACCTTCTTCTGTATGGAGTGAGTATGAGTTTAGACCTAGCTATGTCTTCTGGATGGAGCGAGTTTGAGGTTAGAACTAGCAACTTCTTCTGGATGGAATGAGTTTGAATTTGAAGACCATCAACTATACTTTGAAGACCATCAACCATACTGAGCCCAGCAACGTTGGAGCTACCACATCCTCAGTCTTTTCCTTTTCCATCCACTTCACTCTTTATTCGTTTTGGCCATTCAGTTCTCTAATATTTTGAAGTCATTTTAGATCCCAATCCTATCCTCTGGAGCAATGACGATCCCTCTCGACTTCAGTGCCATCCGCAAACGTGATCAGCAATCAGCATGCCATCTATTTCACCATACAAGCCATTCACTGACAGTCCAATCTCTGCAAAGTTGCATGATTCCCAGTCCCGCTCCCAGGCAGACCTTTGGCCCTCCAGATGTTTTAGATTCCAAGCATAACATGAACCAGAATTAGATTTGTCTCGCTTTTAAACTAGAAATAAAGTAGTGTACACTACTACTAGAGAAGGGAGTGGGCACTGATTGAAATGAATGGCTAGCAGCCCCAGCGGATCTTGCACGGCCTGTTCGAGGCAATAAAACCAGTTTGTCCACAGTTTATTTTCCTTTTTTGGTACTTTCCCTTTCAAAAAAATGAGGAAAGTAGAGTACAATATAAAGGCAAATATTCAAATATTTCTCACATAAAGCATTTTTTTTTTGTTACAACCGCTCTTGGTTAGAACAACCAACTGGGACCCAATTGCTAAATTGTCCTATTTTCTTTCTGGGGAGAATCTACACTTAGGTCCCTCTTACAATGCCATATAAAATCCAGATTATCTGCTTGCAGATGACACTCAACTTTATTAACCCTTTCCACCTAATTCCAAGGAAGCTCCCCAGATCCTGGGCCAGCTCTGTTATAATTTATTTATTAATTTATTTATTATTTAAACTTATATGACGCCACCTCGGGGTGGCTTACAAGAAAGGCTAAAATCTAACAATTTAAAAACATCTTTAAAATATGTTTTAAAAACATATTAAAAACACTCCTCCAGGGAGTGTTGTTATTATTATGTTATTAATAATGTTGTTATTATTATTCTGTTTTATGATATTGTTTTATGTATCTCTCTGTGTTATTTTAATTATGCTGATCGGGATCGTCCCTATGTAAGCTGCCCCGAGTCCCTTCAGGAAGATGGAGGCGGGAACAATAATAATAATAATAATTAATGGATACTTTGTATTTATGTCTTGTGGGTATTGTGTCCCATATGTAAGCCACCCCAAGTCCCTTCGTGGGGAAGGTGGCGGGGTGTAAGATTATTATTATTATTATTATTATTATTATTGATGAATGCTTTGTATTTATGTCTTGTGGGCATCGTGTCCCTTCGGGGAGATGGTGGCGGTGTACAAAAATAAAGTTATGATGATGATGATGATGATGATGATGATGATTATTGATGGATGCTTTGTATTTATGTCCTGTGGGCATTGTGTCCCATATGAAAGCCGCCCCGAGTCCCTTCGTGAAGAGTTGGCGGGGTGTAAGAATATTACTATTACTATTATTATTATTGATGGATGCTTTGTATTTATGTCTTGTGGGCATTGTGTCCCTTCGGGGAGATGGTGGCGGAGTACAAAAATAAAGTTATTATGATGATTATTATTATTATTGATGGATGCTTTGTATTTATGTCCTGTGGGCATTGTGTCCCATATGTAAGCCGCCCTGAGTCCCTTTGTGGGGAAGTTGGCGGGGTGTAAGAATATTACTATTACTATTATTATTATTGATGGATGCTTTGTATTTATGTCTTGTGGGCATTGTGTCCCATATGTAAACTGCCCCGAGTCCCTTTGGGGAGATGGTGGCAGGGTACAAAAATAAAGTTATTATTACAGTGGGGTCTCACTTATCCAAGCTAGATGGGCCAGCAGAACCTTGGATAAGCGAATATCTTGGATAATAAGGAGGGATTAAGGAAAAGCCTATTAAACATCAAATTAGGTTATGATTTTACAAATTAAACACCAAAACATCATGTTATACAACAAGTTTGACAGAAAAAGTAGTTCAATACGCAGTAATGTTATGCTGTAACTACTATATTTACAAATTTAGCACCAAAATATCATGATATATTGAAAACATTGACTACAAAACTGCATTGGATAATCCAGAGTCTTGAATAAGTGAGACTCTACTGTATTACTATTATTATTATTGATGGATACTTTGCATTTATATCTTGTGGGCATTGTGTCCCATATGTAAACCGACCCGAGTCCCTTTGGGGAGATGGTGACAGGGTATAAGAATGTTATCATCATCATCATTTTTATTATTTGAAACACAACAAGATGAGTCCACAGCAGACACTCTGCTGGCTGTTGAATTGGATCACACGTCAGACACTTATTATTATTATTATTATTATTATTATTATTATTATTATTATTACAGTAGAGTCTCACTTATCCAACACTCGCTTATCCAACGTTCTGGATTATCCAACGCATTTTTGTAGTCAATGTTTTCAATATATCATGATATTTTGATGCGAAATTTTTAAATACAGTAATTACTACGTAGCATTACTGCATATTGAACTACTTTTTCTGCCAGATTTGTTGTATAACATGATGTTTGGGTGCTTAATTTGTAAAATCATAACCTAATTTGATGTTTAATAGGCTTCTCCTTAATTTCTCCTTATTATCCAACATATTCGCTTATCCAACATTCTGCCGGCCCGTTTATGTTGGATAAGTGAGACTCTACTGTATTATTATTATTAATATTATTATTATACAATGATTAGTGCAAGAAACTGCACTGTATGAGCCTACAAATCACATAATGCAGTTTCAAAGTGGCTCCAGTAAGTCAAAGCAAGAGGGAGAAAGTCCCAAGTGAAAAAGTTTGCCCAAAGAGATAAGATTAGTGTTTGGAACCCATTTAACAAGAGGGAATGGTGCTCCTTTCTCTCTCTCTCTGTGTGTGTGTGTTTTCCGGCCCAAGAAGAGGAGGAGGAAGAGAAAAAAGGAGGAGGGAAAGAAAGGAGGAGGGAAAGGAGACCCCGCCTGGCCCCTCCCAGCCCAAGCAGGCAGCCAAGGCAAGGCAAAGGCAGGCAAAGGAGGCAGAAGAACTGGGGCTTTCCTGGGGGCGCCATGGCCGGGGGGCGCCCGGGGGTCCATGCCCTCCAGCTGGAGCCTCTGCGGGTCCACGAGACCCTCCTCAAGGGGAGCAAGTTCATGAAGTGGGACGAGGTGAGTCGGGGTCCCTGCTTTCCTCTTCCTCCTCTTCCTCTTCCCTTCCTTTCTTCCTCTTCCCCACTCTTTTGTTCAAGCCCCCCATCTTCCTATGGGGAGAAAAAGGGGCTCCTTAGACAACCCCCCCCCCCCCTCCATACACACACAGATCCTTTGCCTTCTGGGAAGACACTTCCTCCGACTTTACTCCTTCCTCCTCCTCCTCTTTGCTTTATCTCTGGAGACACTCCTAAGTAAATTCCATTCCTTGCAAACGCTCCTTTGCACGTTTTGCAAAGTCTTGACTCCCCTTTTTGTTCAAGCCAAACTTTTTTTATTTTGGAGGGAAACAAATCCTAATCTTTATAGAGTGTCTCTGTAACACCCCTAGTTGTTTTAGATTTGTGTTTAATGTCCCAGAAGCATTCTCTCCTGACGTTTCGCCCACATCTGTGGCAGGCATCCTCAGAGGCTGTGAGGTCTGTTGGGAACTAGGCAAGTGGGATTTATATATCTGTGGAATGATATCCAGGATGGGAAAAAGAAGACTTGTCTGTTGGAGGCAAGTGTGAATGTTGCAATTGGCCAGATTGATTAGCATTGAATGGCCTTGCAGCTTCAAAGCCTGGCTGCATTCAGACTTGTCTCCAACAGACAAGAGTTCTTTCTCCCACCGTATATTTCTGAACTTTGGATTGCTGTGAGTTTTCCGGGCTGTATGGCTATGTTTCAGAAGCATTCTCTCCTGACGTTTCACCCACATCTATGGCAGGCATTCTCAGAGGTTGTGAGGTCTGCTGGAAACCAGGCAAGTGGAGTATATACAGTAGAGTCTCACTTATCCAAGCTAAACGGGCCGGCAGAAGCTTGGATAAGTGAATATCTTGGATAATAAGGAGGGATTAAGGAAAAGCCTATTAAACATCAAATTAGGTTATGATTTTACAAATTAAGCACAAAAACGTCATGTTATACAATAAATTTGACAGAAAAAGTAGTTCAATACACAGTAATGCTATGTAGTAATTACTGTATTTACAAGTTTAGCACCAAAATATAACGATATATTGAAAACATTGACTACAAAAATGGCTTGGATAATCCGGAAGCTTGGATAAGCGAGACTCTACTGCAGGGGTCCCCAAACTTTTTAAACAGGGGGCCAGTCCACGGTCCCTCAGACCGTTGGAGGGCCGGACTAGAGTTAAAAAAAAACAACTATGAACAAATTCCTATGCACTCTGCACATGCCTCATTTTGAAGTAAAAAACAAAACAAAATGGGAACAAATACAGCCTTGATGTTAATAATAATAATAATAATAATAATAATAGTAAAGAGGGTTGGAAGAGACCCCTTGGACCACTGAGTCCAACCCCTTCTGCCTTTGTGCACCCAAAGCACAAGCAAAGCACCCCTGACAGATGGCCACCCAGACTCAATGTTAATAATAATAATAATAATAATAAAGAGGGTTGAAAGAGACCCTTTGGCCATTGAATCCAACCCCCTTCTGCCTTTGTGCACCAAAAGCACAAGCAAAGCACCCCTGACAGATGGCCACCCAGCCTCAATTTTAATAATAATAATAAAAAAGAGGGTTGTAAGAGACCCCATTGGGCCATTGAGTCCAACTCCTTCTGCCTTTGTGCACCAAAAGCACAAGCAAAGCACCCCTGACAGATGGCCACCCAGCCTCAATGTTAATAATAATAATAATAATAATAATAATAATAATAATAATAATGGTTGTAAGAGAAGAAGAGACCCCTTGGGCCATTTAGCCCAACCCCCTTCTGCCTTTGTGCCATGGGGGCCGGATAAATGGCTTCGATGGGCCGCATCCGGCCCTCGGGCCTTAGTTTGGGGACCCCTGCTCTACTGTATATGTATGTGTGCATTGTATATGTGTGTATGTGAAATAATGCCCAGAATGGAAGAAAAAACTCTTGTCTGCTTGAGGCAAGTGTGACTGTTGCAATTGATCATCTTGATTAACATTGAATGGCCTTGCAGATTCAAAGCCTGGCTGCCTCAGAGGCTGGGGTTTATATATCTGTGGAAAGTCCAGGTTGGGAGAAAGAACTCTTGTCTGTTTGAGGCCAATGGTGATACAGAGTTCCCTGCTGGAGATCTGATTGCCTTGAAGGCATCTGAGACGGGTTCCAGGGGGCCAGAAGAAGCAGGAGGTCTTGCTCTTTATTTACTGTCCTGATTTTAGAGTTTTTTTCATACTGGGAGCCTTTGTATTCGTCGTGGAGATGTATGCTTGTCCAACGGTGATGCAGAGTTCCCTGCTGGAGATCTCAATGTCTTGAAGGCATCTGAGACGGGTTTCAGGGGGCCCGAAGAAGCAGGAGGTCTTGCTCTTTATTTACTGTCCTGATTTTAGAGTTTTTTCATACTGGGAGTCTTTGTATTCGTCGTGGAGATGTATGCTTGTCCAACGGTGATGCAGAGTTCCCTGCTGGAGATCTCAATGTCTTGAAGGCATCTGAGACGGGTTTCAGGGGGCCCGAAGAAGCAGGAGGTCTTGCTCTTTATTTACTGTCCTGATTTTAGAGTTTTTTCATACTAGGAGCCTTTGTATTTGTCGTGGAGATGTATGCTTGTCCAACGGTGATGCAGAGTTCCCTGTTGGAGGTCTCATTGCCTTGAAGGCATCTGAGCCAGGTTTCAGGCGGGCAGAAGAAGCAGGAGGTGTTGCTCTTTATTTACTGTCCTGATTTTGGAGTTTTTTCATACTGGGAGTCTTTGTTTTCGTTGTGGAGATGTGTGATGCAGAGTTCCCTGTTGGAGGTCTCATTGCCTTGAAGGCATCTGAGCCGGGTTTCAGGAGGGCAGAAGAAGCAGGAGGTGTTGCTCTTTATTTACTGTCCTGAGTGTGAAATCTAAGTAATATTTACATAGATCCAGAAGACATGTTCCTGGGGTGTCTGCCAACTAACCCCTGGCTTCTTTGCCTCGGGAACATTTCTCAAACAGCCCAGAAGGGAGACAGATTGCCTCCAAGATGTCTTCTGGGGCATCTGGTTTGTGATGGTCCAGGACTGCAAGCAGTGTGAGAAACAGAACCAATAAAATCCCATCCAGATCCCATTTCCCCTGATCTCAACCTCTTGTTCCATTCTGTGACTCTCATTGCCCGTCTCTTCGTATTCTGGGGCAAATTCGGCACGGCGCGTGACCATCTAAAGTTCCCCGTCGCAACAGGCCCTTAAAGTGCCTAGAGAAATGTGTCAGCACCTCCATGTCCTATACGGACAGTGCTCAGGCGCAAACGTGCCCTTGCCATGTTCAGCCTGTTCCCATTCATCCAGGCAACGATTCCCCATAGACACAGCTATCTATACATATAATAAAAGTGAAAATATGTATGTATGTGTGTGACTGGGGTGTCCACTTACACAAACAAGATCCCGCCTCCACAAACAGCTATAGCTCCCACTACTCAGGAGATACCAATGGCACTGCAGGTTATAGTGACCGCTGTGAACATGTACAAGAGTCCTGCCAATGTCCTCCACAAACTCCATCCTGCCCACCGTATGAAAGGGAAGGCTTTCATATGGGGACAATTTCACCCTACATTTTCTGTTTTCCTCCACCACAGACATCCCAGTGTTTCTAACTCTCTCCACTGGCGTGGAATTTGCATGACCTCGGCTCACTGCTTCTCCCTTAACCCTTTCCTATTCTTTTCTATGGCACACAGCAAGCAGAGGAATTGATCAGCAACTGAACATACTAAAAAGGTTTGGGGAGAATGCACCGTGATTTATAGGAGTTGTAGGGACTGAGATGTATAGTTCACCTGCAATCTAAGAGAACTCTGAACTCCACCAACGATGGACCTGGAACTCACTTGGCACAAAGAACCTCCACAACCAAGAAAAAATACTGGAGGTCTTTGGAGGGATTTAGAGGAGTTGTAGTTCACCTACATCCAGAGCGCACTATGAAGCCAAAAAATGTTGGTTCTGGACCCAACATGGTATGCATACCTTGAATCCTGATGGGTTTTGAGGGTTTTGAGTTGTAGGTACGGACTGGCAGAACGTTGGATAAGCGAATATGTTGGATAATAAGGAGGGATTAAGGAAAAGCCTATTAAATGTCAAATTAGGTTATGATTTTACAAATTAAGCACCAAAACATCATGTTATACAACAAATTTGACAGAAAAAGCAGTTCAATACGCAGTAATGCTATGTAGTAATTACTCTATTTACGAATTTAGCACCAAAATATCATGATGTATTGAAAACATTGACTACAAAAATGCATTGGATAATCCAGAACATTGGATAAGTGAGACTCTACTGTACTGGGATGTATAGTTCACTTGCAATCAATGAGCACTCTGAACTCCATCAAAGATGGAATTGGACCAAACTTGTTGCAAAGAGCCCCTGTGACTAGCAAAAGATGATAATCAAGGTGGCCAACTGCAACATTCACACTTGCCTCCAACAGACAGGAGTTCTTTCTCCCACCCTGGACATCATTCCACAGATACATAAACCCCACTTGCCTAGTTTCCAACAGACCTCACACCTCTGATGCCTGTCGTAGATGTGGGCAAAACATTAGAAGAGAATGCTTCTAAAACATGACCAGACAGCCCGGAAAACTCACAGCAACCCAATAAAAAGGCTGTTTCTAGACCAGGGGTCCTCAAACTTTTTAAGTGGAGGGCCGGTTCATGGTCCCTCAGATTGTTTAGGTGCCGAATTATCATTTGAAAAAAAAATTCCTATGTACACTGCACATATCTTATTTGTAGTGTAAACGCCCCCCCCCAACAACAATTATTTATTTGCTACATTTATACCCTACCTTCTCTCACCCCGAAGGGGACTCAGAGTGCCTTTCAAGTTGTATGTACATACAATATATTATATTATTAGTATAGTACAATATTAGCATTATATATTAATATATTGTACTATACCACTATACTGTAATATTATTAGTAATATTACAGTACATTTAATATATAATATATAATATATATTATTATATTATACAATATTATTATATTGTATTATTATTAGCTGCCCTGAGTCCCCTATTGGGTGAGAAGGGCGGGGGTAGAAATACTATAATAAATAAATAAATAAGTTATTATCAATATTATATGTATACACAATATATTATATTATTACCATAGCACAATATTAGTAAATGAAAGAAAAATATAATATTTTAAAATAAAAACAGTTTTAACGAGCATACTGTAAATCTTTCAGGATTTCAATGGGAAGTGTGGGCCTGCTTCTGGCCAATGAGATAGTCAAGTTAAGTAGGATTTTTGTTGTTGTGTGCCTTCAAGTCATTTCAGACTTTGGGCGAGTCTAAGTGTAAAACTGAGATTGGGGGCCAGATAAATGACCCTGGAGGGTCGCATCCGGCCCCCGGGCCTTAGTTTGGGGACCCCTGTTCTAGACCATAGGTACGGGGGAAGAAAAGTACTTGGTCAGATCCAGTACTTTGGACCTTCCATACGCACACACTTTGCAATCTGTAGATGCCAAAGGTGGATCTCCACCTCCAAGCCTCTCCTCTACTTCCTTGCCCATCTCTGATAAGCAGCCATTTACTACAGGGTTGCTCCAGCAACCCGAAGCTCTCTTTTTGCCTGAGTGCAACCAAGCTCAAAGCCTCTTCCTTCCTCAACATCCCTTATTTCTCTGGGGGGAAAGGACTGCCCCTTCTCCTTAAGGTCCCTAGACAGGTCTCCTTCTTCTTGATCCATCCTCTCCCCCTCTCTCAATCTCTCTGGCCCAAAGCTCCCACTTCCTTTTTTGGGGCTGGATGGAGCAGAAGGAAGTGAGGCCGAGGAAGATGTTGTCACAGGCACTTTGATTGTGAAACCCTTCCAGTGAGGCTGCGGGAGTCAGAAACTGTGGTATGGAGCAAACCGTAACCAAGAAAGAACCCATAGGTCTTGTTTTAAGCGATCTGGGGGCTCCCCTTCAGTGCTCCACAATTCTGTCCTGCTGATCAGGATTTTCACCCAAAATCTCTCTCATATAGGTCCCATAGAATCGTATGACCCCAAGGGCCATCCAGTCCAACCCCCGACCATGCAGGAACACACATACCCTGTTTCCCCTAAAATAAGACATCCCCAGAAAATAAGACCTAGTAGAGGTTTTGCTGAATTGCTAAATACAAGGCCTCCCCCGAAAGTAAGACCTAGCAAAGGTTTTGTTTGGAAGCATGCCCAACAAACAGAACACCAGAGCATGCATTGGTAAATGTACGTACCATAAAGTGTTGTACATGGAAATATTGGTAGTAACAAGAAATTCTTGATAGGATTCACAGTTTGTCTGGTTATGCTGTACAGTATATAATAAATGTTCATTTTTTTGTTCAACAATAAATGTGAATTCTTTTTCATGGAAAAATAAGACATCCCCTGAAAATAAGACCTAGAGCATCTTTGGGAGCAAAAATTAATATAAGACACTCTTATTTTCAGGGAAACACAGTATAAAGCACCCCCCATCCGACAAATGGCCCTCCAGCTTCTTCCTTGGATTTGCATTGGGTCCCACCATTTACTATTGTTTGTGCCTCGTATTTATACTCTACACTAATAATAATAATAATAATAATAATAATAATAATAATAATAATAATACTCAGGACTCCACACTAATAATAATAATAGTAATACTCAGGACGCCACATTTATTATTATTATTATTATTATTATTATTATTATTATTATTATTATATTGTATGGCACAGCAAACAAGATAGATATGCTGAATTTCGTATCACAAAATCACAAGTCGAACACTTCCCAAGCGCTTAGGACTGTGTCATGTATTACTATATTATTATTATTATTATTATTATTATTATTATTATTATTATATTGTATGACACAGCAAACAAGATAGATATGCTGGATTTCGTATCACAAAATCACAAGTCTAACACTTCCCAAGTGTCTAGGACTGTGTGATGTATTTTCAGATGATGCACGCAGATCCCAGTTGGGTGGCCTTTTGCAGTTGGCAGATCGTAATTTTGTCAGTGTCTGTTGTTTCTAAATGCTGGCTGAGATCTTTTGGCACGGCACCCAATGTGCCCATCACCACCGGGACCACCTGTACTGGTTTCTGCCAGTCTTTGAAGTTCAGTCTTGAGGTCCTGATAGTGGCTGAGTTTTTCCTGTTGTTTTTTGGCACGGCACCCAATCACCACCTGTACTGGTTTCTGCCGGAGTCTTTGAAGTTCAGTCTTGAGGTCCTGAGTTTTTACTGTTGTTGTTCGTCAATGCGACTGTCACCTGGTATGGCGACATCAATGATCCAAACCTTTTTCTTTGCCACAACTGTGATGTCTGGTGTTTTGCGTTGTTGTTGTTGTTGTTGTTGTTGTTGTTGTTATTATTATACTCAGGACTCCACTCTTCCAACCATTATCCCACAAAAACCTTAAAACTAGTATGAAAACATTTACTGATAATAAATCACAATTTTCAAGGTTGCTGTGAGTTTTCCAGGCTGTATGGCCATGTCCCAGAAGCATTCTCTCCTGATGTTTCTCCCACATCTATGGCAGGCACCCTCAGAGGTTGTGAAGTCTGTTGGAAATTAGGCAAGTGGGGTTTATATATCTGTTGAAAGTCCAAGGTGCAACAGACAAGAGTTCTTTCTCCCACCCTGGACATTTCACAGATATATTAAACCCCACTTGCCTTTTAATTTTATATCCTTTTATGTTTGAGGCCGGCATCTAGCTTTAGGGATATGCTCTGCTTCTCACCTCGCTCGACATGGGAGAGCAAGATCAGTCTTCCGGGATCAGATACCGTTCCCGGCTTGGCCTCCGCCCGGCTCCTGTCCTTTCACAGACATTTCCTTATCGCAATCCGGAGGGCCTGGGACAATAATGTCCCGGGTCCAGCGTTCCCACAGAGATAACGGTCATGCATTTGGGGTTTGTAAAGGGAGCAGATGTGTGAAAAACTCCCAAACTGTTCCTGTTATGTCCACATTTCCATTAGCCTTTGCCCACTCTTTCAACTTGACTCCAAAAAGCAATTTCCTTGCGCCTCGGGGCATTACATGTGATGACCAACAAGGTTACAGATGGTCTCCATTAAAATTCCTGTCTTCTAAGACAACCCCCCCCCTTCTGATAATATGCATTCCCACAATTTACAACTCCTATGATTGCCTGGCACTGAAAGTGGGGTCAAACTGCGTTCATTCTACAATGTAGATGCCGCCTCAGGTTGAATAATGAATGGGTGCTGGTGCTGAGCCAGGTTCTGTGCACTTGGTTCTGCAGCTGCCTTGGCTTTTGTGTGCAGAAATTAAAGGGATTCCTTGGAGGGTTGTTATTTTCCAAATTCCAGTCATCTCTACTGTATCTCGGTGTGGTTTTTTTTTTCTTGCTAAGTAGCCAGCAATATTAGTCATC
The DNA here is from genome assembly GCF_035594765.1 of Anolis carolinensis. Taxonomy (NCBI): domain Eukaryota; kingdom Metazoa; phylum Chordata; class Lepidosauria; order Squamata; family Anolidae; genus Anolis; species Anolis carolinensis. The sequence continues at coordinate 6,942,058 of NW_026943825.1, forward strand.
CTGGGGAAACTAATAAAAACCTATTAGGAAATGGGCAATGGGCTTGCTCAATTTCCTCCTGTGAACATCTCGGCTTCCAAGACCAATGCCAGGTGTTTGGCTAAAGAAAAGGATATTAAAAACATTTGATAGGGTGATGAAGTTCAGAGCAATGGTCCATCCAGCTTTGTCAGAATCACGAAATGCCAAAGCCACTCCTCATAGGCATGGTTTCCAGAACTTTTATCATTTTTGTCACCCTTTTTTGGATATTTTTCTGCTCCTTCTTGAACTGTGATGCCACAAACTGGACACAATATTCCCAATGAGGTCTGACCAAAGTAAACTAGACTGATGCTATTACTTCGCATGGTGTAGGCCAGGCATGGGCAAACTTCGGCCCACCAGGTGTTTTGGACTTATTTATTTACAGTAGAGTCTCACTTATCCAAGCTAAACAGGCCGGTAGAAGCTTGGATAAGCGAATATCTTGGATAATAAAGAGGGATTAAGGAAAAGCCTATTAAACATCAAATTAGGTTATGATTTTACAAATTAGGCACCAAAACATCATGTTTTACAACAAATTTGATAGAAAAAGCAGTTCAATGTGCAGTAATGTTAAGTTGTAATTACTGTATTTACAAATTTAGCACCAAAATATCACAATATATTGAAAACATTGACTACAAAAATGGCTTGGATAATCCAGAGGCTTGGATAAGCGAGACTATACTGTATTTGCAACATTTACCCGTATATACTCAAGTATAAGCCGACCCGAATATAAGCCGAGGCACCTAATTTTACCCCAAAAAAACTGGGAAAACATTGACTCCAGTATAAGCCGAGATACCAATAAAATTACATTAATTGAGGCCTCAGTAGTTTAAATGTTTTTGAATCTTTACATCAAACTGTAATTTAAGATATGACTGTTCAACTCTGATTAAATCATTATTTTCATCTTCTTCAATGTAAATGTGCCTATATATCCTTTTAATAATAATAGAGTGAAATAATAAATGTAATAATAATAATAATAATAATAATACTAAATGCAGTAAAATAATAAATGTAATAATAAATAGAGTAAAATAATAAATGTATTAATAATAATAAAAATAGAGTAAAAAAATGTAAAAGTAACAACAATAATAGAGTAAAATAATAAATGTAATAATAATAATTAATAGAGTAAAACAATAAATGTAACAGTATCAATAATAATAGAGAAAAATAATAAATATACCATATTTACTTGAGTATAAGTTGATCTGAATATAAGCCCACTGGGACCCTCACCCGAGTATAAGCCAAGAAGGTTTTTTTTAGTCCTAAAAAAGGGCTGAAAAACTAGGCTTATACTTGAGTATATACAGTATATCCCACTCTTCTCACCCCGATGGGGACTCAGGCAGCTTACAAGTTATATGTACACACAATCTATATATATATAAAAGAGTGATGGAATCCTGGCGACCTACAAAACTAAACACCCCACAACCTTGAAAATTGACAGCACAACCCCTCATCCACGCCTCTAGGTTGATACAACAAAAAGAAAAATAAAGTCCTAATTAGAGGGAGAGGAATAATTGTTTTTATCCAGTTGCTGCCAGTTAGAAGGCTAAGCTCTGCCCACTTGGTCTCCTATCAACCCACTCAGCCCAGGGGACAGGCAAAGTTAGGCCTCTTCCACACTGCCTATAAAATACAGACACCATCAGACGCCACAGCAACGCGAGGCCGGGCACAGTACATTATATTATTAACATAGCACAATATAAGCATTATATATCACTATATTGTACTATACCACTATACTGCAATATTTCCCTGTCGTAATAATAATGATAATAATAATAATAATAATAATAATAATAATAATAATAAGACACTTGGGAAGTGTTCAACTTGTGATTTTGTGACATGAAATCCAGCATATATATCTCGTTTTCTGTGTCATACTATGTCTTTGTGACAATAACTTTATTTTTGTACCCCGCCACCATCTCCTAAATGGGACTTGGGGCGGCTTACACATGGGGCAAATTCCCATAAATATAATAATAATAATAATAATAATAATAATAATAATAATAATAATAATAATAAACTTTATTTTTATATCCCACCCCATCTCCCCAAAGGGACTCAGGGCAGCTCACAACAGGGACAAGCCCGAAACAACAACACAACATGTTTGACAAAAACTTAAAACATTCCAATGATACACAAAATAAAATAATAGAAATTACATTAAAAACCAAGCAGATAAAATCAGAGTAATTAAAAACAAACCAGCGGGGACAGGTTTCATAAAGTGCTGTATCATGGAAATAAGTAACAGTGATAAAGTGCCATACGCTTTTAAAACAGAAGGAAGTATTCTAATGACAGCTCTATTGGGCCTATTCATTCAAACGTGCTCTGGAACAACCATGTTTTCAATTCCCGGCGGAAAATGAGCAGGGAAGAAGCTAACCTGATCTCCTTAGGGAGAGAGATCCAGAGCCGGGGGGCCACTGCCGAGAAGGCCCTCTCCCTCGTCCCCACCAGCCTCATTTGAGACAAAGGTGGGAGCGAGAGGAGCGCCTCCCTGGATGATCTTAGGGTTCGTGTTGGTTCGTAGGAGAGGAGGCGATCACGGAAATAGGCAGGTCCTGAACCGTTTCAATACAAACGATCAATCAGAGTAAAAACATAGGTAAAGTAAAACAATAAAAGTAACAAAACAGTTAAAAACACAATTTCAATATAACATAATAATATCAAACAAAACTGAGTAAACAATACTCAGTGAGACCAATGGCCATAGTACAATGGCAGTGGGAATGGGAAACCACATCTTGCATGCAGCGGGAGGAAATATGTCGTCAAATTTTGGCAGAAGAGTGTTGACTTGTTCTATTTTTTTCTCTGCTCCTAGGAACCCACAAGCCGGGCTTTGGTGACCCTCCGAGTTGACCCTCAGGGCTTTTTCCTTTACTGGACCGGTCCCAATATGGTAAGTGCATTTTTGCCTTAAGCAGTCAGACTGTCTCTTTCTCTCTCCCTCCCGTCCCCTTTCCAACTGTGTTTATTTATATACATATTTAGAATAAAGTGGGCTGCTTATCTTTCGCAAGGGATGACCAAGCCCGGAAAAGCCTCTGGTGTGCTGGAGCCTCTCCATTATCTCAGAGGCCAGTGGCATATTCATGTATGGTGCAAAGGCACTTCTATTCCCTTGCAAACTTGGGACAAACTTGGGCTGGTGGGCTTTTTGGGAACGACAGACACTAGCCTTGCTGGGGCATGCCTTTGAGGCTTGCAAAGCGCTGTCCTGCATCTCCCGCCCCCAGGGAAATGAGTGATACACAGCAGGCCTGGGTGGTTCGTTCCCCACTCTTGTCAATGCCTTGAGTCGCAGAGCTGGTTTGGCAAGAATTCTGGGGCCAGAGCCAAAGGGAGCAGGGAAGTAGAAGGGCGGGTGCATAAGGAGACCGGCCATGGCTTAGCAAAATAAAAACAAAAGTCTTGATATAAACACAGCCTGTTCCATCTTCTCAGAGCCAAAGAGGTTTCCTTTCCATTCCCCCCGCTATATAGTGAATCTCTCTACACTCTATATCCCAAACGTTGGTCATTAATGTTCACAACAAACTGTAAAAACAGTTGCAGAAGCTATGTTTGAGCTTTTCGAACAGTGTGTCACAACACGTTCTTGTGTCGGCCGCAGTGTGTAGGTTTCTTGCGCAAACCTCTGCGTTGCTGTGAAATAACCAATAATTCATATATTTTAAAAAAATATATCAAAGCAAGGTTTTCATGAGATACTGGGTTGCTGTGAGTTTTCCGGGCTGTATGGTCGTGTTCCAGAAGCATTTTCTCCTGATGTTTCACCCACATCAATGGCAGGCATCCTCACAGGTTGTGAGGTCTGTTGGAAACTAGGCAAGTGGGGTTTATATTAATGAACTTTGGGTTGCTGTGAGTTTTCTGAGCTATCTGGCCATGTTCCAGAAGCATTCTCTTCTGATGTTTCGCCCACATCAATGGCAGGTATCCTCACAGGTTGTGAGGTCTGTTGGAAACTAGGCAAGTGGGGTTTATATTAATGAACTTTGGGTTGCTGTGAGTTTTCTGAGCTATCTGGCCATGTTCCAGAAGCATTCTCTCCTGACGTTTCGCCCACATCGATGGCAGGCATCCTCACAGGTTGTGAGGTCTGTTGGAAACTAGGCAAGTGGGGTTTATATTAATGAACTTTGGGTTGCTGTGAGTTTTCTGAGCTATCTGGCCATGTTCCAGAAGCATTCTCTCCTGATGTTTCACCCACATCTATGGCAGGCATTCTCAGAGGTTGTGAGGTCTGTTGGAAACTAGGCAAGTGGGGTTTATATATCTGTGGAATAATGTCCAAGGTGTAACAGACAGATGAAGTGGACTAAAATGCCTCTTAGAACATGACAAAATGAGCATAGAAGCAGCCATGTGCATACACATCCATGCACACCCCAGGTCCTTGCCAGACCTTGCTAGATGCACCATTGCTCTGAACTTCATCACCCTGTAATATTATTATTATTATTATTATTATTAATAATAATAATAATAACAACAACAACAACTTTATTTTTATATCTCGCCCCCATCTCCCTGAAGGGACTTGGGGCAGCTAACACAATCACAATAGCACAAAATAAAATACATACATAAACCAAATAATCAGTAAACAGAAATTAAAACCAGATAAAAACACATTTAGGAGTAAACAATTAAAACAGAACAAGGATTAAAAAGTGAGCGAACTGGGACAAAATGCAAGAAGTGTATATTATAAACCTAGTGGGTAAGGTAGGTGGGTAAAGTGATGCATTACATGTAATATGTAATATATAATTAATATTATTATATTGTAATATTAGTAGTGTTATATTGTATTATATTATAATATTATTATCAATATTATATGTACAGTGTTCCCTCACTACTTCACTTTTCGCGGATTCGCTGTTTTGCGAATAAACTCTAAAATACTATTATAAATCATGAAAAAATTACAATTTACAGCCTAAGGAAGGGAGGAAGGAGAAGCCAAAGGGAGAGAAAATTTGCCCAAGTGGCAACAGGAGGAGAAGGAGGCGATTTATCAATACACAATTGGTTGATAAAGACTTAAAATAGTATATAACTACTAAAGTAATGTATAAATATTAAAATAATTATAGTGCCCCTACTTTGCAGATTTTCACTTATTGCGGGTGATCCTGGAACCTAACCCCAGTGATAAGTTAGGGAACACTGTATATGCAATATATTATATTATTATATATTACTAGCTGTGCCCGGCCACGCGTTGCTGTGGCAAAGTGGTGGTGGTATTAGTTTAAAATTGTTGTGTAATTTTTATTTGATGTTATTTGCAATTTTTTATTAATTTTATTGTAAGTTATATTTTTATTTATTATATTTTATTATTTTCTTGTATTATTTTTAGTTATTTTCTGTTATTATAATATTTTATTGTATTAATTTTTAGTGTTTTTTAATATTTTTATTGGGTTGCTAGGAGACCAAGTTGGAGGAGCTTAGCCTTCTAACTGGCAGCAATTGGATAAAAGCAATTATTCCTCTCTCTCTAATTAGGACTTTATTTTTCTTTTCTTTTTGTTGTATCAACCTAGAGGCGTGGATGATGGGTTGTGTTGTCAAATTTCGAGGTTGGGGGGCCTGTAGTTTTGTTGTTTTGTGGGTCGCCGTGATGCCATCACTCTTTTATATATATAGATTGTATATTATGTTGTAATTATAATAATTTTAGTCCACTTTGTCTGTCTGTTGCAGTAATGGAATGCTGTGTATTTTCCTTGTGTGTTATTTGTGCAAGGGAGACTGTGCTCCACTTTTCAAGGATATGTTGTTCTAAGAACTCAAGCGAATGCCACCCCCATTCGTTGGTCATCCTCAGTTGTGTTTCTTCCGTCTCTCCTCCACCTCCGCATCCAAAACATCCATTTCCTTTTTGGTTTGGAGGGAAATCCCATCTCTCCCCTTTTGCTACCACACAATTTCCATGTGGTTAAGTGTCTTTTGCATTTGGCACACATCCAGAGCAAAACAGTTAGCTTAAGTGGCTTAGTTGTATATACAGCTCAAGCTGCTTCTCTTTGCCCCTTCCTTCTTAAATAGCTGAAGAGAACCCATTGTTTGGTGCGCTCTGGATGTATGTGAACTACAACTCCTAGAAATCCCTCCAAAGACCTCCAGTATTTTTTGTTGGTCATGGGAGTTCTGTGTTCCAAGTTAGTTCCAGGTCCATCTTTGGTGGAGTTCAGAGTGATGTTAAATTGCAGGTGAACTATACATCCCGGTCCCTACAACTCCCAAACGTCTCTAGTATGTTCAGTTGCTGATTAATTCCTGTGTTTGCTGTCTACCATAGAAAAGAATAGGAAAGGGTTTTGAGAGAGGCAGTGGGCAGGATCATGCAAATTCCATACCAATGGAGAGAGTCAGAAACACTGGGATGTCTGTGGTGGGGGCAAAACAGAACATCTAGGATGAAGTTATCCCCATATGAAAGCCTTCACTTGGGTGGTGGGCAGGATGGTGTTTGTGGAGGACACTGGCAGGACTCTTGGACATGTTCACGACGCTCACTATAACCTGCAATGTCATTGGAGGGAGGGCCATTGGTGTCTCCTGAGTAGTGAGCAGGATGGCCATCTGTCAGAGGTGCTTTGAGTGTGATTTTTCTGCTTCTTGGCAGAAGTTTGGACTGGATGGCCTGTGAGGTCTCTTCCAATTCTATTATTCTAGTAGGAGCTATAGCTATTTGTGGTAGTGGGAGCCTGTCTGTGTGTGGACACCCCAGCCACACACATACATGCATATTTTCACTTGTATTATGTGTATAGATATCAGAAGGGAGAGGGTTTGTAAATGAAAAAAAAATGACCAACCCTCTTAACAAATCAAATTTCAAACTACAGTAGAGTCTCACTTATCCAACATAAACGGGCCGGCAGAACGTTGGATAAGCGAATATGTTTGATAATAAGGAGGGATTAAGGAAAAGCCTATTAAATATCAAATTAGGTTATGATTTTACAAATTAAGCACCAAAACATCATGTTTTACGACAAATTTGACAGGAAAAGTAGTTCAATACGCAGTAATGCTATGTAGTAATTACTGTATTTACGAATTTAGCACCAAAGTATCACGATGTATTGAAAACATTGACTACAAAAATGCATTGGATAATCCAGAACGTTGGATAAGCAAGTGTTGGATAAGTGAGACTCTACTGTACATGCATATTTTCACTTGTATTATGTGTATAGATATCAGAAGGGAGAGGGTTTGTAAATGAAAAAAAAATGACCAACTCTCGTAACAAATCAAATTTCAAACTATGTTGTGGGATTCATTATGTGTGAATGCAGTGTTTCAGTTTTAGATCAATTACTTATCCTATTAATTTGGCAAAGTAATCCAAATGCTGATCCTAGTTTATGACTCTGACTTGTTTCTCCCAGCTATGGTTACTACCCTGTTTCCCCGAAAATAAGACATCCCCGAAAAATAAGACCTAGTAGAAGTTTTGCTGAATTGCTAAATATAAGGCCTCCCCCAAAAGTAAGACCTAGCAAAGTCTTTGTTTGGAAGCATGTCCAGCACCTGCCAAACAGAACACCAGAGCATGCAGGATTGGTAAATGTACATACCAGTTGTATATGGAAATAATAATAGTAACAAGAAATTCTTGATAGGATTCACAGTTTGTCTGGTTATGCTGGTTTGTGATAACAACTGTACAGTATACAATAAATGTTCAATTTTTTGTTCAACAATAAATGTGAATTCTTCTTCATGGAAAAATAAAACATCCCCTGAAAATAAGACCTAGCACATCTTTGGGAGCAAAAATTAATATAAGACACTGTCTTATTTTCGGGGGAACACGTTATGGACCATAGTTTAGTCTTGGAATTATGTGGGTCTGCATTGCAATGCTTTACTATGAGCCCATAACCCTTTGTTGTGATTCCACAATTATAGTAAAGGAGTAGTAGAAAAGGCTGAAGAGCAATGCCACTTGTAGAAGAAAGCCCTAGCAATGCCTCTTTGTTGTTGTTGTTGTTTTTCAAGGGCCTTTCAAGAAAGAGGTCTAAAAGCCCCTTCCGTGTCAATTCCTGCCTTAAGTGTATAACATTTTTGCACTGGGAATAAACCATGAGCCATCAGCAGTAATTAAACAAAAAAGCATATGAGAAAATGGAAATGTACAGCCATTACAGGCCGATGTAATGTTATGGCTTTTGTGTTTGAAGGGGGAAGTCGTGTTAATGGATGGCCTTGAGTGAAATATAAAAGATAGGAAAGTGTGTAGTTGTTTGTCGTGTTTTCCCCTTCAATTATGGCAAAGTAAGATGCTCTCTATTCTATAAAATATGGCAACTGGTGAAAAAAAATAGAATTAATAATTTGTCATGGAGGAGAAAGAGGGAGACCTCATTATCTAGCCTAATTAAAATGTTTCACGATTCTTCTTCATACAAGCACCCAATGAAAATATGTTGATAATGAGATCTAAACAAAGGGGACACTTTTTTTCCTACCTCCTTTTTTCCCTTTCAGGAAGTGGACATTCTGGATATCAGCTCTATTCGGGACACTCGGACCGGACGATATGCCAAGCTGCCCAAGGTGGGACAGTAAACTATTTGGAGCATTTACACCGAGTTAGGCTCTGGGGGCCCCAATGGCACAGCGTGTTAAAGCGCTGAGCTGCTGAACTTGCACACCAAAAGGTTGGCGGTTCCAATCCAGGGAGCAGGGTGAGCTCCCGCTGTTAGCCCCAACTTCTGCCAACCTAGCAATTTGAAAACATGCAAATGTGATTAGATCAATAGGTACTGCTCCGGCGGGAAGGTAACGGCACTCCATGCAGTCATGTCAGTGGCCACGTGACCTTGGAGGTGTCTATGGACAACACTGGCTCTTTGGCTTAGAAATGGAAATGATCACCAACCCCCAGAGTCGGTCACGAATGGACTTAACAACAGGGGGAAACGTTTACCTTTTCCAAATATCTGGGGACCCACAGGTTTAGAACCAATGCCCTAAGCTGTGACTTTGTCTTAACAGTAGGGCAATAAATCCGCTCTGTTTCAGAGCGCTGAACCAAATGGGGGTTTCACCCACATGGAAGACATTAATATTAATTATATATTTCTAGTAATATTACTGTATAGTGGTATAGTACAATATAGTAATATATAATGCTAATATTGTGTTATGCTAATGATATAATATATTCTATGTACATATAAGCTGCTCTGAGTCCCCTTTGGGGTGATATATAAGCGTAGTAAATAAATAAATAAATAAATAAGTTCTGCTTCCAAGAGAGCTGCCTATATTATGTAAGACTCGTTTAAGCTAATTTAATCTAACTCTTAGAGGTCGGTATCCCTTGCAGGATCTCAAGATCCGGGAGATCCTTGGCTTTGGGGGCCCGGAACAACGACCTGAGGAGAAGCTCTTGACCGTCATTCATGGCCCTGACATGGTCAATGTGAGCTTCCTTAACTTCATGGCGGTTGTCCAGGATGATACAGCCAAGGTAAGCTGCCGGCATCTACATTTTTCAAAATTAACTCCATTAACTATTCATAAGCAAATTATTGATAATCTCCGCTCCATCCCTCCCAGCAGACCGAATTAGAAGCAAGGTGTTGGAGCCAGATGTTCTTGCCTTATCTGCACGCAATGGGACAGATGCCAGGGTTTTGTTTTGGTTTTTTTGGACAGATGGTTTCCTGCATATGCCTCATCCATTACTCTGTCCTGAGTACTTTTACCTTTTTTCATTTTCTTTTGCAATTTGCAACTAAGCACATTTCTGTTTAAGTAGCAAGGCTTTGGACACAACATTGATGGAATGCTTGAATCAACGGGTCAATAAAGAAATGGAATATATAGGGAGAAGGTGGTGAAACATTGTAAACATCATCAGTATGGTAGACATTGGAAAAGTTCCTTTTAAAATCCATCAGTTATCATAATAATAATATTAATAATAATAATATTAACCCAGACTGACAAAGTTCTGGAACACAACACACCAGACATCACAGTTGTGGAAAAGAAAAAGGTTTGGATCATTGATGTCGCCATCCCAGGTGACAGTCGCTTTGACGAAAAACAACAGGAAAAACTCAGCCGCTATCAGGACCTCCAGATTGAACTTCAAAGACTCTGGCAGAAACCAGTGCAGGTGGTCCCGGTGGTGATCGGCACACAGGGTGCCGTGCCAAAAGATCTCAGCCGGCATTTGGAAACAATAGACATTGACAAAATTACGATCTGCCAACTGCAAAAGGCCACCCTACTGGGATTTGCACGCATCATCCGAAAATACATCACACAGTCCTAGATACTTGGGAAGTGTTCGACTTGTGATTTTGCGATACGAAATCCAGCATATCGATCTTGTTTGCTGTGTCATAATAAAATAATAATAATTTATTTTTCTATCCCGCCGCCATCTCCCCGAAGGGACTTGGGGCGGCTAACATGGGGCCAAGCCCAAAACAGGGACAAAACATAACAAGTTAAAACAAGTATCAATAGCTAAAAACAGTATCCACACAACAATCAAATAAAATAAACAAATAATTCAGTTACAGTTAAAACACAGAATACAATATACTACCATCGTTACTGTATCGACTGGAAGATTCTGGGAACTTGAGTCCGAAAAGGAAATATTTTCAAGCTTTGATATGCATTTAAGCAACAACAACAACAACTTTATTTTTATGCTCCACCACCATTTCCATAAAGAGACTCAAGGCGGCTTACCTATGGGGACAGAAAGTCCAACAGCCATAAAAGCAAATAATATAATTCAACTATAATATAATTCAAGAACATCTAGACGATGATAAGAGTAACAAGAAAGACATAAATTTAGGGAAGCTAAAACATAAATAAGGAAAGACAATAAACGGAGGAGATCCAGGATTGGATCGAAGACAATATGGATATGGATGGAAATCAATACCCCATTTCTTTTATTGGTTTTATATTTCTTTATTTTACATTTTTTCTTTTTTTAAAATATGTGTGTGTGTGTGTGTGTGTGTGTGTGTATATATATATATTCTATTTCTATCTATATACATATACACACACACACACACATATATATATATATTTCTTTTTTTCCTTTTTCACTCAATTTTATTTCTCCTCTTTTTTACCCTCTTATCCTTCTAAATAACTTAGTTTCCTACTTTTCTATCAACCAAAATGTTCCCCACTTTCAATGTATCTATTCAAAATTATAAATAAAGTTTTTAAAAAAGAAGAAGCAAATAATCCATTAAAACAAAATCATCACTAAAATAAAATAAGATAAAAATATAGGGATATATTATCTGTTCTTGTGATTGTGTTATTGTTATGCATTTGTTGTATTTTGTGTGTTTGTACTATTGAGTGCTTTTGTAAGCTGCCCAGAGTCCCTTTGGGGGAGATGGTGACGGGGTATAAGTAAAGTTTATTATTATTATTATTATTATTATTATTATTATTATTATTATTATTATTATTTTAAAAGATGAAGTTTTAGCCTGCAAGAAACTTGCAAATTGAGACTCAAGCATGTCTTGAATTTAGATGCAGTGTCTTGTATTTGAAGTACAGGCTTTTGTTTTGAAAAAATGTTGTGGGGATGCTAATTAATGGGATCAGAAGAGACAGGTGGCGGGGGAATATTACAAAGCTTTTTGTGAATTCCACTCCGCTTTGATTTGTAAAGCAGCTCAGTTCCTATAATATGGCTCTCTCCAGAATGCAGCTTCATTGTCTGCAACTGTGAATCTAAACCGTAGAGCCATTCCAGTAGTTCTTGTATATTTAAAAACTGGCCTTAAGAGAGACTTCCCATTCATTCTTACCAGAAGTCAAGAGGTCTTTTCCCTTGTACTTGTCTAAACAGGCCCAGCATACTTCCTTGGGGCAAATGGCTTGACTTAGTCATTTGTACAGGTCTTGGTGTGTTGAGTCTTGCAGTAAGTACATTATTGGTTCTGAGAACCTGCCTCATATTTTTGCTATGTTAAGCTAGATAGGTGTACTTCTTTGCTATTCAGTTGTCCCTCCAACTTTGTGGATTTACATTTTGTGGATCTCATTATTTGCAAAATTATTTGCAAAATGTTCTCTCTAGAAAATCTAGGACGCAGAGACTAGGACGCGAAGCAATGGTTTCAAATGACAGGAAAGGAGATTCTACCTGAATATGAGGAAGAACTTCCTCACTGTGAGAAAGAGCTGTTCAACAGTGGAACTCTCTCTATGGAGCATGTGGCGTCCAGATGTGGCTTGGTTGTAGGTCCCATAGACCTTAGCCAGCAGAGCTGTTGGAAGGGGATCATGGAAGATATAGTCCAACAGCCGCTGAAGGTCACAGTGGCACCATCCTTGGCATAACTCTTTTTCACCCATTTATTTGCATGTGCCAGATACCTTGACACACTGTGATCGCACCCTGGGAAATGCGAAGTGATCTTTATCTCCGTTGGTGCTTCTTGCTGGCTCTGAGGGTTGGCTTTATTTCCCTAGTGTGTTCGCAGAGCTGTAACTTAATCATTCTGGGTCTAAAATTGGATTTAATTTCACAGGAGTTGTCGGGGTAGATGGCCTTCTTTTGTTTTGCCTTCTTGTTTCCGTGTTGAGGCTTGTATTTATTTATTTTTAAGTTGTCCTAGATTTTTGAAGTCAATTTTATGTATGAAATTAAAACTGTACACTTGGGGCTGGGTGGGGGGAAGAATGATACAAATATCTAGGTCTAGAAAAATTGCTTTTTTAGGACTGCAGCTTCCATAATCCTTCAGCTGGGACATACTGGGACCTGATGTCCATAGCGTTAACTTGTTGAAACTCTGCTTTGTATATTTATTTATTATTTGCGGAATTTATATACTGCCCTTCTCAACCGCAAAGGGACTCGGGGTGCTTCACAGTATACTTCTCTCTTTCGTTCCAAACACTCCAACCATTTTTATTTTTAGACACTGGTCAATAGATTACCTTTTTTGCAAACCTTCTGTGCATAGTCTGGTGTGACATTTATTCCCATTGATGGCATAAATAATTAATTTTAGGGGAATTCCAGACAGGAAACAATCAGTGCCAGCTAACACCTTCCAACCAAGGCTTCTCCCAGGCAGGAAGCAGCCAGGCTTTGCAGCTGCAAGGCCATTCAATGCTAATCAAGGTAGCCAGTTGCAACAGTCACACTTGCCTCAAGCAGACAAGAGTTTTTTCTTCCATTCTGGGCATTATTTCATACACACACATATACAATACACACATACATATATATACTCCACTTGCCTAGTTTCCAGCAGACCTCACAACCTCTGAGAATGCCTGCTATAGATGTGGGTGAAACGTCAGGAGAGAATGCTTCTGGAACGTAGCCATACAGCCCAGAAAACTCACAGCAATCCAAAGTTCAGAAATATAAACCCTATTTGCCGAGCTTCCAACAGACCTCACAACCTCTGAGGATGCCTGCCATAGATGTGGGCGAAATGTCAGGAGAGAATGCTTCTGGAACATGGCCAGTCAGCCTGGAAAATTCACAGCAACCCAATTAATTTTAGTTTTGTGTGTATATTTGGTGCTTTATTATTCTGATGCACCACTTTGAAAACATCAAATCTAAGTGGTTCATAGTTATTTATAAATCAAAATAAATTAAGGTAGACAGTCCCTGAACATGGAATTTCCTTTTAGCGGTCATAACAACTTTCTGTGAATATAACATAATTCATTGAACTGGTTTTTAAAATATGTTTTTGGCCAATTTTGTTAAATTGCTATGTACCCTCACTTAGGACTGGTTCTGTGGTGGTAACATCGCTAGAAAGTCACTTTTTTGACAGAAATACATATAGCCTCCTTTTTTGGAGAATCTTCATAACAACCAAGCAGACAGTGCTTTTGCTTTATGTTTCCGTGCCAAACTGAATGGTGAACATTTAACTTTAATAATAATAATAATAATAATAATAATAATAATAATAATAATAATAATAACAACAACAACAATAACAACAACTTTATTTTTAAATCCCACCTCCATCTCCCCACAGGGACTTGGGGCGGCTAACATGGGGCCAAGCCCAAATAATCAAAATAGAATAAAATACATACATAAACACAACATCATTAACGAATAATATTAAAAAAGCAAAACACATTTGTACACAATAACATAGTAATAAGATAAAATAGGAGGCCACCATTTTAAAGCAGAACAAAGATTAACCTAAAAACAAACTGGGCCAAAGTGCAAGGAGTGTATATTGTAAACCTGATTGTTTGTCATATTTGTCATAACACAAGAAGGTAATAATGCATGCACCCTTTAAATAGAAATGGACCAAAGAAATGGCTAAGCTTACCCTTTTTCCCCATCCGTTTTCCTTTCCAGTTGTGGACCGAGGAGTTGTTCAAGTTGGCCACAAACATCTTGGCGCAGAACGCTTCGCGGAACACCTTCCTGCAAAAAGCGTGAGTGACTTTGCTGTATTACATCAAATCGGATTACGGCTTTGCGTCCTTGGATGCGAGTTGCTCTGTGCAAGTTTACTCGGTCAGCTTGTTTTAGTTAATCCAACCAAAAAAAGCAGACCCCTTTTTTTTTTTGCGGAAGATGGATTATTTCATTTGAAAGTTAGGAGGCTCAGGTTTCCAATGTCAGCCAGCCAATTAGGAGTTTATTTAGAAGTTATTATAGCGATTATTGCAGCTGCTGTTTATTGAGATAGCACATGGTACTTTACAAGTAAAACAACAAACAGCCAGACTTAACAAAGGCATGCAATCTCTCTTAAGATATATCTATATATATAAAAAGGTAATGAAATTTCAGCCTAGGACAAAACAACAAAACTGCACATCCCAGAAACACTAAACTTGGCAGCACAGCCCCTCATCCATGCTTCTACGTTCATACAACAAAAAGAAAAGAAAAATAAAGTCCTAATTAGAGGGAGAGGAATAATTGTTTTTATTCCAATTGCTGCCAGTTAGAAGACTAAACTCCGCCCACTTGGTCTCCTTGCAACCCACTCAGCCCAGGGGACAGGCAGAGTTAGGCCTCACTTAGGCCTCTTCCACATTGCCTATAAAATACAGATTATCTGATTTTAACTGGATTATATGGCAGTGTAGACTCAAGGCTCTTCCACGCAGCTATATAACCCATTTATAATGGACTTAATGCCAGGGGAAAAGCTTTACCCTTTACCTTAACTACCACCAATTCCTCAATACTTTATTTCCCATACCACCATACTTTGCCACAGCAACGCATGGCCGGGCACACACACACACACACACACACACATATACACACACAGTAGAGTCTCACTTATCCAAGCTTCACTTATCTAAGGTTCTGTATTATCCAAGGCAGTCTGCCTTTTAGTAGTCATTGTTTTTGTAGTAAATGTTGCAATGTTTTGGTGCTAAATTCGTAAATACAGTAATTACTACATAACATTACTGTGTATTGAACTGCTTTTTCTGTCAATTTCTTGTAAAACATGATGCTTAATTTGTAAAATCATATTGTAATTTTTTGTTTAATTGGCTTTTTTCTTAATCCCTCATTATCCAAGATTTTCGCTTATCCAAGGTTCTGCCGGCCCGTTTATCTTGAATAAGTGAGACTTTACTGTATATAAAAGATGTATATGTATATGTATGTATGTGTGTGATTGATTGATTGAGAGGTATCTGGACAATATAGAGATCTATTCCATAGGTTCTAGTACTCAAAGACACTTCCAAAAAACCAAAATATATTGGAATTTCTTTTAGAAAGCAACAAAATAAGTCTTGCCTGTTATCCCCAGTGTGAGAATTCGTGACATACCCAAATGCTGCCCTATAACTACCGTAACTTCCTGATTTTTCCCTTCCTTACAGCTACACCCGGCTCAAAATCCAGGTCAATCAGGATGGCAGGATCCCTGTCAAGAAGTAAGGTTCTTGTTTTATTGTTTTATCATTGATATTTGATTGTTTTATCGGGCTAGGCCCCATGTAAGCCGCCCCGAGTCCCTTCGGGGAGATGGGGCGGGGTATAAAAATAAAGTTGTTATTATTATTATTATTATTATTATTATTATTATTATTATTCTTTTCCTCCTCCTCCTCTTGCCATTCTCCCACCGCTTGTGTTTATTTTTCCCATCCTATTTTCCTTATTTTAAAATGTGTTTTGCATTGCATCACCAAGGAAGGTTTTATATTTGGAGCCGGTCACAAGGGGACAGAGTTCCTTCTCTAATAAACTGCTATTATTCAGCAATCTTTGGTTGACATAGCAAGGAAGAAGGTCAGAGAAGGCTCTTTCTTTGGAGGCTTTTAAACAGAGGCTAGATGGTCATCCATTGGCAGAATGGGGTTGGACTGGATGTCCTTTGGAGTCTCTTCCAACTATAATGCCATGGTGTATTTATGTAGTTCACCTTTGATGATTTGCCTTGAAATAGCTAGTTGGAGGGTCACAGTGTATCATTGTAGGGTCAGTGTGACATTGTAGGTTCATACTGTTTTGTCATGAGAATGAGTCGATGGGTTATGTGCTTTTAAGACTATATGTCTTATGCACTCCAGTTTATGTGTATTATGTTTTAATTGCTGTATGGTTTTAACTTGTATGTTTCCTGCTGTGTTGGAAATTGCTCTCAGTGCCTCGAGGAGATAGGGCGGTATATAAATAAAGATTATTATTATTATTATTATTATTTTATTATGACACAGCAAACAAGATAGATATGCTGGATTTCATATCACAAAATAACAAGTCGAACACTTCCCAAGTGTCTAGGACTGTGTGATGTATTTTCGGATGATGCGCGCAGATCCCAGTAGGGTGGCCCTTTGCAGTTGAGATCGTAATTTTGTCAATGTCTATGGTTTCCAAATGCCGGCTGAGATCTCTTGGCACGGCACCCAGTGTGCCCATCACCACCGGGACCACCTGCACTGGTTTCTGCCAAAGTCTTTGAAATTCAATCTTGAGGTCCTGATAGCGGCTGAGTTTTTCCTGTTGTTTTTCGTCAATGCGACTATCACCTGGGATGGCGACATCAATGATCCAAACCTTTTTCTTTTCCACAACTGTGATGTCTGGTGTGTTGTGTTCCAGAACTTTGTCAGTCTGGATTCGGAAGTCCCACAGTATCTTTGCGTGTTCATTTTCCAATACTTTTGCAGGTTTGTGATCCCACCAGTTCTTTCCTGCTGGGAGGTGGTACTTGAGGCATAAGTTCCAATGAATCATTTGGGCCACATAGTTGTGCCTCTGTTTGTAGTCTGTCTGTGCGATTTTCTTACAGCAGCTGAGGATATGATCAATGGTTTCGTCGGTTTCTTTGCAGAGTCTGCATTTTGGGTCATCAGCTGATTTTTCGATCTTGGCCTTAATGGCCTTTGTCCTGATGTCTTGCTCCTGGGCTGCAAGGATCAGGCCTTCTGTCTCCTTCTTCAGGGTCCCATTCGTGAGCCAGAGCCAGGTCTTCTCCTTATCAGCTTTTCCTTCAATTTTGTCAAGGAACTTTCCATGCAATGTTTTGTTGTGCCAGCTGTCAGCTCTAGTTTGTAGTGCGGTTTTCTTGTACTGGCTTTTTGTCTGCTGTGCTTTGAGGAGTTTCTGATTTTTGACTTCAATCAAAGCAGGTTCTTCACTTTGCTTTACATATTCTGCCAGGGCATGTTCTTCTTCATTGACTGCTTGTTTTACTTGTGAGAGTTCTCTGCCTCCTGATCTTCTAGGCAGATATAGCCGGTCAACATCACTGCGAGGGTGTCTTGACGTGGTGGTGGTGGTGGTGGTGGTGGTGGTGGTGGGGCGGGGCTTAAACATTCCGAGGACGCTGAGGGCTGTGCTGGCGGTAGTGTAACTACTGGCAGGTCCAACCAAGCCAGAGAGGCCTCAGCTGAGGAATGGAATCAAGAGCACCTAACCCATTAGCATTATGGAGAATCAAACCAAAACGAAGTCTATACTGGCTCGGTCGTTGCCCAGGATAAAAAGGACCACGGTGGATGCTGCTGATTCTGGACATCCATCGACAAGTGGGCTACGGAATCATCAAAACCCAAATGAACAGTCACAGAAGCAGCAGAAATATACAATGCCAGAAAACCGCACAATAATAATAATAATAATAATAATTATTATTATTATTATTATTATTATTATTATTATTATTATTATTATTATTATTATTATGGGACATGGGGGGCTTATCATTTTCTCCTGTCGGCCATTTCACCTTTGGGGGAGATATAGTCTGCCTCTGCTTTATTGAAAAAGGCAGAGCTACACATTGACTAGCTCTACAGGTTTGTTGACCATTTCCTTTTATTCTCTTCTCCTTTCCTGCAGCATCCTCAAAATGTTCTCGGCCGACAAAAAGAGGGTGGAGACAGCCCTGGAATCCTGTGGTCTGAATTTTAATAGGGTAAGCCCGCACCGGTTCATAGACATGTTTTCCCCATTTGGATGAATAATATTCTAGTTAAAGCACCTGCCTTCCATGCAGAAAGTCTCAGGTCCCGTGACATTCCAGTCTCTACCAGTAACGATAGATAATCCTGAGCAAAACTTGGAAAAGTTATCCTAACTCTCGTCACCCACCAAGCCAATTAAATACATCATTGGGTTGTATTTTATTATGCTATTTTGGTTGTAATAATTTTTAATTTTAACCTAATTTAATTTATGTTTAATTTGTATGTTTTACGGCATTGGAAAAATGCCACTAGTAAGCCACCTTAAGTCCCCCTTTGGGGTGGAGAAAGGCGGGATATAAATAAGGTAAATAAATAAAATAAATAATAAATATTTATCTCTGCCCTGTATAGATAGGTAGTTGGGCTGCCAGAAGGGCCTGAGGCACCTCTTCAAATCTATACTTCTGCCTGGGATTTTTTAAAATTCTCCCTCCAGCTGCTGAATCTCAATAATTTCTCCAGCGTTTGTTTGTCTCATTGGAATTATTTGTCCCATTTATCTGTCCTTAGAGTGAGTCCATCAAACCAGATGAGTTCACCCTGGAGATCTTTGAACGCTTCCTGAACAAGCTCTGCCTTCGCCCGGACATAGATAAGATTTTGCTAGAGATGTGAGTGAACGGAGTTTCATGTGGGTGCGGGAGAAGGTCTCAATTTGATTATTTGCCTTGTTTTAAAATTGTTATTAGATTGTGTGGTTGTTAACTGCTTTGAGGCTCTATGATGGGAAAGGCGGGATATAAAGATGGTGATGATAATATCCTAGTTTTCTACATAAGAGCTCAGGAGACCTAAACACTTCCATAAAACCAGATTGCAAATGGATAAAACCACAAATCCCTAGCAGCTTCTAAAATGAAATAAAAATAGTGATTGAAGGGAAATTAATTACCATATTTACTTGAGTGTAATGCACCACCAAATCTGAGGCAAATCTTCTATTTTCAAAACCCCAAAACAAAAAAAAGTATTTGTTACTGCATGTAATGTACATCAGCAAAAATGCACTGGTTTGTTGTGCATTTTCTGGGCTGTCTCGCCATGTTCCAGACGCATTCTCTCCTGATGTTTCGCCCACATCTATGGCAGGCATCCTCAGAGGTTTTGGCTGGGCTGTGGCGCAGGCTGGTTAGCAGCCAGCTGCAATAAATCACTCTGACCAAAGAGGTCATGAGTTCGAGGCCAGCACCCGACAATTAAAATAAAATACAGCCCCTGCTTGTTGTTGACCTAAGCATCTTGAAAGATAGCTGCATCTAACATGTAGGAAATTTAGGTACCACTTATATGTGGGGAGGCTAATTTACAACACGATAAAAATCATCCAGCCACCGTTGGAATGAGGAAGTGCTGTTGCAGTGGATGATGAAGCAGCTGCTCCCCCTGCGGCCGGAATCAAGCATACCCTCAGGAAGCTGGAAGCTGTCTCTGTTCTATGTTATATAGCAGGGGTCCCCAAACTAAGGCCCGGGGGCCGGATGCGGCCCATCGAAGCTATTTATCTGGCCCCCACGGCACAAGGGCAGAAGCGGGTTGGGCTAAAAGACCCAAGGGGTCTCTTCTTCTCTTCCAACCCTCATTATTATTATTATTATTATTATTATTATTATTATTA
This sequence comes from Anolis carolinensis, assembly GCF_035594765.1. NCBI lineage: Eukaryota > Metazoa > Chordata > Lepidosauria > Squamata > Anolidae > Anolis > Anolis carolinensis. Next base: position 6,962,261 of record NW_026943825.1, read on the forward strand.
TTATTATTATTATTATTATTATTATTAACATTGAGGCTGGGTGGCCATCTGTCAGGGATGCTTTGCTTGTGCTTTCGGTGCACAAAGGCAGAAGGAGACTGGACTCAATGGCCCAAGGGGTCTCTTCCAACCCTCTTTATTATTATTATTATTATTATTATTATTATTATTATTAACATTGAGGCTGGCTGGCCATCTGTCAGGGATGCTTTACTTGTGCTTTTGGTGCACAGAGGCAGAAGGGGGTTGGACTCAATGGCCCAAAGGGTCTCTTCCAACCCTCTTTCTTATTGTTGTTGTTGTTGTTGTTATTATTATTAATAATTATTATTATTGCTTGGTGGCCAACTATAGTCCGGCCCTCCAACGGTCTGAAGGATCGTGAACTGGCCCCCTGTTTTAAAAGTTTGGGGACCCCTGTTATATAGCATTGAATGTTTGCCTTATATGTGTCAATGAGATCTGCCCTGAGTCCCCTTCAGGGTGAGAAGGGCAGAATATAAATACTGTAAATAAATAAAGTGTTCCAGGGTCCTAAGTTGACCATTCCATCTGGCCTCTGCCCTTCTTCTTTTGGAAAACAGTGGAGCTAAGGGGAAGCCGTATCTCAGTCTGGACCAGCTGATGGACTTCATCAACCAAAAGCAAAGGGACCCCCGTCTCAATGAGGTCCTGTATCCTCCGCTAACCCAGGCCCAGGTCCGCCAGCTCATCGACAAGTATGAGCCCAATCAACAGTTCCAGCAGCGAGGTGAGCTCTCTTATTCTTCCTATCTATATATATAAAAGAGTGATGGCATCACGGCAATTCACAAAACAACAAAAGTACAGGCCCCCCAACCTCAAAATTTGACAACACAACCCATCATCCACGCCTCAAGGTTGATACAACAAAAAGAAAAGAAAAATAAAGTCCTAATTAGAGGGAAAGGAATAATTGTTTTTATCCAATTGCTGCCAGTTTAGAGGGCTAATCTCTGCCCAGTTGGTTGCCTAGCAACCAGCCAAGGGACAGCCAGGTTTCAGTTAGGGGACAGGCCGATTTAGGCCTCACTTAGACTTCTTCCACAGATTATCTAATTTGCACTGGATTATATGGCAGTGTAGACTCAAGGCCCTTCAACACAGCTATATAACCCATTTAGAATCTTATATTATCTGCTTTGAACTGGATTATCTTGACTCCACACTGCCATATAATCCACTTCAGTGTGCATTTTATACAGCTGTGAAGAAGGGGCCTCATATAATCCAGTTCTAAGAAGATAATTTAAGATTATCAATATACAGTAGAGTCTCACTTATCCAACGTAAACAGGCCGGCAGGATAAGTGAATATGTTGGATAATAAGAAGGGATTCAGGAAAAGCCAATTAAACATCAAATTAGGTAATCGTTATACAAATTAAGCACCAAAACATCATGTTATACAACAAATTTGACAGAAAAAGTAGTTCCATGCGCAGTAATGCTATGTAGTATTTACAGTAGAGTCTCACTTATCCAACACTCGCTTATCCAACGTTCTGGATTATCCAACACATTTTTGTAGTCAATGCTTTCAATATATCGTGATATTTTGGTGCTAAATTCATAAATACAGTAATTACTATATAGCATTACTGTGTACTGAACTACTTTTTCTGACAAATTTGTTGTCTAACATGATGTTTTGGTGCTTAATTTGTAAAATCATAACTTAATTTGATGTTTAATAGGGTTATCCTTAATTCCTCATTATCCAACATATTCGCTTATCCAACGTTGTGCCGGCCCGTTTATGTTGGATAAGTGAGACTCTACTGTACTGTATTTACAAATTAACCACTAAAATATCACAATGAATTTAAAACACTGACTACAAAAACATTGATTATGAAAAGGCAGACTGCGTTGGATAATCCAGAACATTGTATAAGCGAATGTTGGATAAGTGAGATTCTTCTTTAATATGAAATAATTACTGGGATAGAATAATGCAGAACAATATAATCTCTAAAACCAGGACAGTAAATAAACAGGGGAATTCCACACAGGAAACAATCGGGGCCAGCTAACACCTCCCAACAAAGTATTCCCATCATCAAAGTCTGGAAAATCCTCTGTTTTCTCAGGGCCACAGACAGTAGAAGCACATAAAATATCGCAAACAATACCACTCTGAAAACAAGGGAATTCCAGACAGGAAACAATCAGGGCCAGCTAATACTTCCCAACAAAAAATTCACTCAGGGAGGAAACAGCCAGGCTTTAAAGCTGCAAGGCCATTACATCCTAATCATTTTTCCTAATTGCAGCATTCATACTTGCCTCCAACAAACAAAAAAAACCAATCAGAAATATTGTATATTCACAACCTTTAGGAAATAATATCCCCTGATGGCGCAGCGTGTTAAAGCGCTGAGCTGCTGAACTTCTGAACCGAAAGGCCACAGGTTTGAATTGGGGGAGCGGAGAGAGCCCCCACTGTTAGCCCCAGCTTCTGCCAACCCAGAAGTTCGAAAACATGCAAATGTGAGTGCATCAATAGGTACTGCTCCGGCGGGAAGGTAACGCCGCTCCATGCAGTCATCCCACATGACCTTGGAGGAATCTACGGACAACGCCGGCTCTTCGGCTTAGAAATGGAGATGAGCACCAACCTCCAGAGTCAGACATGACTGGACTTAATGTCTGGGGAAAACCTTTACCCTTGACCTTAACTACCACCAATTCCTCAATACCACCAATTCCTCAATACTTTACCACCATACTTCGCCACAGCAACGCGTGGCCGGGCACAGCTAGTCTATATATATAAAAGGGTAATGGAATCACGGCACCGGACAAAACAACTAAACTAAGCGCCCCACAGTCTTGAAAATTAACAACACAACCTCTCATCCACGCCTCTACGTTCATAAAACAAAAAGAAAAGAAAAAATAAGTCCTAGCCACAGCAACGCGTGGCCGGGCACAGCTAGTCCTTCATAAAATAATTTGGCTTTGTATCATCTCAAGGCTAATGTGGTTCGAATGTTGGACTAGGACCTTGGGAGACCACCGTTCGGTGTGCGATTTCCCCTTTTGCCATCTTCTAATATATATTTTTGCCCCCTGTCTTTTCTCCAGACCAGATGTCTATGGAAGGGTTTGGGCGCTACTTGGGCGGAGAAGAAAATGCCATTGTTCCCCCAGAAAAGCTGGATTTAAGTGACGATATGACTCAGCCCTTAAGCGGCTACTTCATTAATTCTTCACATAATACCTACCTCACAGGTATGTGCCCAGATGGCTGTGACTTCCTCTCCATTGTCTGCAAATAAAAAAAATACATAGTTGCATAGCTGGAAAACAACTATTGTACATACCGTATATACTAGAGTATAAGCCGACCCGAATATAAGCCGAGGCACCTAATTTTACCACAAAAAAATTGGGATAACTTATTGACCCGAGTATAAGCCGAGGGTGGGAAATGAAGCAGCTACTGGTAAATTTCAAAATAAAAATTGATATTAATAGCATTACATTAATCGAGGCATCAGTAGGTTAAATAATGTATATATATGGATATAGATATACAGGTACATGGATCTAAATGTATATAGGATTTGCAAAGACCTTCAAACATGTGAGGGGAAAATTCATATATAAAATTAATGTATATAGATAGATAGATAGATAGATAGATAGATAGATAGATAGATAGAGATATAGAAGTACATAGGGATTGCAAATGCATGCAGGGGATTAATGCCTATATATCTGTAGGATAATCAGAGTTGAACAGTCATATCTTAAATTACAGTTTGATGTAAAGATTCATAAACATTTAAACTACTCAATTAATGTAATTTTATTGGTATCTCGGCTTATACTGGAGTCAATGTTTTCCCAGTTTTTTTATGGTAAAATTAGGTGCCTCGGCTTATATTCGGGTCGGCTTATACTCGAGTATATATGGTATATTTATTATTTTGCTCTATTATTGTTGTTACTTTTACATTTATTTTACTCTATTTTTATTATTATTAATACTTCTATTATTTTACTCTATTTGTTATTGCATTTATTATTATTATTACATGTATTATTTTACTCTATTATTATTAAAAGGATACATAAGCACATTTACATTGAAGAAGATGAAAATAATGATTTAATCAGAGTTGAACAGTCATATCTTAAATTACAGTTTGATGTAAGGATTCATAAATGTTTAAACTACTGAGGCCTCAATTAATGTACAGTAGAGTCTCACTTATCCAAGCTAAACGGGCAGAAGCTTGGATAAGCGAATAACTTGGATAATAAGGAGGGATTAAGGAAAAGCCTATTAAACATCAAATTAGGTTATGATTTTACAAATTAAGCGTCAAAACATCCTGTTATACAACAAATTGGACAGAAAAGGTAGTTTAATATGCAGTAATGTTATGATGTAATTACTGTATTTACGAATTTAGCACCAAAATATCATGATATATTGAAAACATTGACTACAAAAATGGCTTGGATTATCCAGAGGCTTGGATAAGCGAGGCTTGGATTAGTGAGACTCTACTGTAATTATATTGGTATCTCGGCTTATACTGGAGTCAATGTTTTCCCAGTTTTTTTGTGGTAAAATTTGGTGCCTCGGCTTAAATTTGGGTCGGCTTATACTCGAGTATATATGGGTATGTGTAAAACAACAAGAAGAAGAAGCCTCCAGTGTATAAAACAACAACAACAACAACAACAAGCCTCCAGTGTAATTAATAATAATAATAATAATAATAATAATAATAATAATAAAAACTTTATTTATACCCCGCCACCATCTCTCCACGGGGACTCGGGGCGGCTCACATGGGGCAAGGCCCGACTAACACAATTTACAAAAACAACAGCATAAATACATTGAACAATATACAAAAAAATGAAACACAGTAAGACAATAAAACAGGAGTTAATAATAATATTAATAATATTAATATTAACAAAATATTAATTATTATTAATAAAATATTAAAAATTAAAAATTAATATTAAAACATTATTTATTGTTTAATAAAATAATAAATAATGTGCAAAAGTACTTTTAAGGGTATCGGAAAGGTGCCATTGCTTTATGTGGGGAATCCAAGCTGACGTGAGGAAGATGGCTCTCTGGAGACGCCGCCATTTTCATCCTTCCAATGGAAGCCGTTTCATTAATCGGCCTTAATAAAAATGGCCTCCCTGAGTGAAAGCCGCTCCAGATAATGTCACAAAGGACATCCCAAAACACGACCACCATTGAAACTGAGGTTTTTGGGAGGACATTGGCTTACTTTTCCCTCCAGAAAGAGCGAGCCCTTTGTCAAAATGTCTCCCTCAGAGAGAGGTCTTCGAGTCACTTCGCGCCACAAAGAAAGCGCAAAATGGTTGTTTTCTGAGGTAAAAAATCCTTTGAAAAAGGGAATAAATCCCAGACAGGGAGACATTGTCGTCTAAAATGTTGGCGCGCTCACTTTTGTTAAATAACATCGAAGGAAAAAGCAGAACAGAGCCATTGCCTGAGGGAACGTTTGCCTGAGGTAAAAAAAAATGGTTGTCGTGAGGGACGTCGGTGAAGAAAATGTCTCCCTCTTGGGAACGGAATGAGCGGATCTCTCTTGAGACATATCTCTGCTTTTTCGCTCCCTGACCATTTTGGATGCGGCTTCTCCAAATAATTCACAAGCCAACAAACATTTTGCGGCTTTAAATATCCGTCATATTTCTGGGTCTGTTTGAGTTGCGGATTCCCAAAATGGTCCCAAAATGGCGCCGGTTTTCTCCTGAGCCTTGAACGTAGTTAACATCAGATCTGGACCACACTCGGCCCACAGACCCAACGTGGCTGACTTCGCATACAGGCCCGGTTTGGGGGTGATTGTCCTTGGCATATGGGAGTTGTAGTTCACCCACGTCCTTATGCATTTTCTAATGGGAGCATTCATTTAAAAAAAACAACAGGAAAAATTGTTTTTTTCCCCTAAGAAATAGAGCTACAAAGTATCAAGCGGATACTACCTAACACCCCAAAACAAGCTAATATGTATATTTTGTATTATTATTGTAATATTTTATAATATTACTTTATATATATATATATATATATATATATATATATATATATATATAACAGTAATAATACAAAATATAATAACAATATATAAGTATAATAATTATAATAAAGTATTTAATTTTTATTATAATACAGTAGAGTCTCACTTATCCAAGCTCAATGGGCAGGCGAATATCTTGGATAATAAGGAGGGATTAAGGAAAAGCCTATTAAATATCAAATTAGGTTATGATTTTACAAATTAAACACCAAAACATCATGTTTTACAACAAATTTGACGGAAAAAGGAGTTCAATACGCATTAATGTTATGTTGTAATTACTGTATTTACGAATTTAGTACCAAAATATCACGATGTATTGAAAACATTGACTACAAAAATGGCTTGGATAATCCGGAAACTTGGATAAGCGAGGCTTGGATAAGTGAGACTCTACTGTATGTGTGTGTGTGTATGTGTGTGTGTGTGTGTGTGTGTGTGTGATATGTGCGTGTGTGCATATATATGCACTAGCTGTGCCCGGCCACACGGTGCTGTGGCAAAGTGGTGGTGGTATTGGTTAAAAATTGTTGTGTAATTTTTATTTGATGTTATTTGCAATTTTTTATTAATTTTATTGTAAGTTATATTTTTATTTATTATATTTTATTATTTTCTTGTATTATTTTTAGTTATTTTCTGTTATTATAGTATTTTATTGTATTAATTTTTAGTGTTTTTTATTATTTTTTATTGGGTTGCTAGGAGACCAAGTTGGAGGAGCTTGGCCTTCTAACTGGCAGCAATTGGATAAAAGCAATTATTCCTCTCTCTCTAATTAGGACTTTATTTTTCTTTTCTTTTTGTTGTATCAACCTAGAGGCGTGGATAATGGGTTGTGTTGTCAAATTTCGAGGTTGGGGGGCCTGTAGTTTTGTTGTTTTGTGGGTTGCCGTGATGCCATCACTCTTTTATATATATAGATTATACAATAATTATAATTATAAAATATTTAATATTTATGGTAATATATATAATAATAAGCAAAAAGTAATAATATAAAATATTACAATAATACAAAATATAACAGCAATATATGACAACAATAATAAAATATTTAATATTTATGATAATGCAGATAATAATATTAAATAAAAAGTAAAATAAAATATTGCAACAATACTGCAAAATATATTTTAATAACAATATGTAATACAATAATTATAATAATAACAATATAATAATGATGGTATAAAATACGATGATGATGATGATGATGATGATGATGATAATAATTCTCCTTTCACCCGCAGCTGGGCAACTGACCGGCAATTCCTCGGTGGAGATGTATCGCCAGGTCCTTCTGAGCGGCTGCCGCTGCATTGAACTTGACTGCTGGAAGGGCCGTCCTCAGGATGAGGAGCCCTTCATCACCCACGGATTCACAATGACCACGGAAATCCCCTTCAAGGTATCTGGGATTAGCCCTGTTGACAACATAGCCCTGTTGAAGAGATAGACCTCTTGAGATAGCAACGGGGAGAGCCAGGAAGATAGTTCCATCTTGTCTCCTGTGCCATAGCAACATGCTATGCTAATTTTATATATAATTTATAAATATATAATATAGTGTATATGCATATAATATTGATAATAATATTATAATGTAATACAATATTATACTAATAATAATCTATATATATAAAAGAGTGATGGCATCACGGCGACCCACAAAACAACAAAACTACAGGCCCCCCAACCTCGAAATTTGACAACACAACCCATCATCCACGCCTCTAGGTTGATACAACAAAAAGAAAAGAAAAATATAGTCCTAATTAGAGAGAGAGGAATAATTGCTTTTATCCAATTGCTGCCAGTTAGAAGGCTAAGCTCCTCCAACTTGGTCTCCTAGCAACCCAATAAAAAATAATTAAAAACACTAAAAAATAATTAAAAACACTAAAAAATTAATACAATAAAATACTATAACAGAAAATAACTAAAAATAATACAAGAAAATAATAAAATATAATAACAAGATAACTTACAATAAAATTTATTAAAAAAATACAAATAATGTCAAATAAAAATTACACACTTTTTAACCAATACCACCACCACTTTGCCACAGCAACGCGTGGCCGGGCACAGCTAGTCTATATATATAAAAAGGTAATGGACGTTTGTAGGACTGAGTAAACAACAAAACCACTGGACCCAATCACACCAAATTTAGCCACAAAAGACATAGTCGTCCAATCTATGTCTTTCAAACAAAAAAACCTAGAAAAATAAAGTCCACAACAACACATGGCCGGGTACAGCTAGTACAATATAATAATATTAATTAAAACAATATCATAATATTAATGAAAACTTGGCTTTTCACCCACGCCTTTGGTTAAGATCGCCTTTTTCCATCACAATTATTATGCTCCTCGATCTTTTGTACTGGTCGCTCTTCCCCTGATTCCTGATTGCTTGATATTATTCAGGACTCCTCCCTACCTAATGTGACCTTAAATGATTCTAATGCACTTTATCTATTTATGAATTTGTTACTCATAATGTGCACCTTGCTTATCCACTATTGCAAACTCATTGTTTTTAATTTGATGTTTTAATTCTGTGTTGTGTTTTTTCGCCCAATGTGTATATTTTATTATTGGTTTTTGTTGTTGTCCTTTGATGTTTCATATTTTATCATTGCTTGTATTTTGATTTTGCTGTAAGCCGCCCCGAGTCTCCTTCAGGGGAGATGGAGGCGGGATATAAATAAAATTATTATTATTATTATTATTATTATTATTATTATTATTATTATTATATTAAAATTTAATGCTTATATTGTGCTATGCTAATAATATATTGTATGTACATTTGATTTGTAAGCCTCCCTGAGTCCCCTTCGGGGTGAGAAGAGCGGGATATAAATGTAGTAAATAAATAAATAAATTGTGTTGGGCCTGGGACCTGGACAAGTGTTCAGCTATGACACCCATTGAGATAGGCCCAACAAAAGAGGTCTATCTTCTCAACACGTCTACCATTGGCACCTGGAAAAATCATATGCAGACTGTACATTCTTGGCATGCCAGAGTTGAAATGACTTGTGATTTTGTGATTTCTCTTTTCCCCATTTGCTTTGTTGCAGGAAGTCATCGAAGCGATTGCCGAAAGCGCCTTCAAGGCTTCGCCCTTCCCAGTTATTCTTTCATTTGAGAACCATGTCGACTCGTGAGTAATAATAATAATAATAATAATAATAATAATAATTTATTTGTTTGACCAGTCATATGACCATTTTAAAGTGCAACATAAATAAAAACAAGGCAAAAAGGATGGGAGGACAGCAGCTAACCTTCTGTTTGCCGTCAAATTCTTATTTTCCTGATTCTTCTTTCAGGAAATGTGCTCTTTTCTTGATAGCTTTCAGGATAAAAAGGCTTACTCTGATTATGGTAGATCTTTCTTGTCCTTGCAAGAGGACTGTGAGTAGCTTTTGGTTGCCGAAACCAAGGCACTGTTCTCTCAGTTCCCAGGAAAGCGGAGATGACAGCGTCATGGTCTGTTTCTTCTGGGTTTTCTTAGGGCCAAGCAACAAGCCAAGATGGCAGAGTATTGCCGGAACATTTTTGGAGACGCTCTGCTCATCGATCCCTTTGAAAAATATCCGGTATGTCCCAAAAGTGAGCATGAAAGGGGGAAGACTACCATCTGGGGAGAAGCTTGTTTTGCACTTGTTGTACAGTAGAGTTTCACTTATCCAAGACTCGCTTATCCAAGGTTCTCGATTATTCAAGCCATTTTTGTAGTCAATGTTTTCAATATACAGTAGAGTCTCACTTTTCCAACATTCGCTTATCCAATGTTCTGGATTATCCAACACATTTTTATAGTCAATGTTTTCAATATATCGTGATTTTTGGGTGCTAAATTCATAAATACAGTTATTACTACGTAGCATTGCTGCATATTGAACTACTTTTTCTGTCAAATTTGTTGTATAACATGATGTTTTGGTGCTTAATTTGTAAAATCATAACCTAATTTGATGTTTAATAGGCTTCTCCTTCATCTCTCCTTATTATCCAACATATTCGCTTATCCAACGTTCTGCCGGCCCGTCTATGTTGGATAAGTGAGACTCTACAGTATCATGATATTTTGGTGGTAAATTCATAAATACAACATAACATTACTGCATATTGAACTACCTTTTCTGTCAAATTTGTTGTATAACATGATGTTTTGGTGCTTAATTTGTAAAATAATAATAAATAATAAAACTTAATTTATACCCCGCCACTATCTCCCCGTAGGGACTCGGGGCGGCTCACAACGTTACAAAAGTAACAGCGCAAATACATTAAACAATATACACAGTTTAAAACACAGGAAGATGATAAAACAGAAGTAAAAACAAAGGTTTATACAACAGTAATAATATCAAATAACCACCAATGCAAATCCGTCAAATCATATAACCTAATTTGATGTTTAATAGGCTTTTCCTTAATCCCTCCCTATTATCCAAGATATTCGCTTATCCAAGGTTCTGCCGGCCCGTTTAGTTTGGATAAGTGAGACTCTACTGTATTTTGAATGTGATAACTGTCTGAAGAAAGGAGCTTGAAATATCTCTGAGGGTACCAGCGTCCTTTTTTCTTCCCAGGCCTGGGAAGAAAAATCTCTTTTGTTCCTTATCTCGTTGCCGTGCTTGAAGGGCCTTTTCTTCTTTCTCTCTCCAGCTCCAGCCTGGCGTTCCCTTGCCGAACCCTCAAGAGCTGCTGGGTCGTATTCTGGTGAAAAACAAGAAGCGTCGCACACATAGCAAGGCCTCGGAGGGCAGTGTCCGCAAGCGAGTCCTGGAGCAGATGCCCAGCACCTATAGCGATTCCTCGGGGGTTGGCGAACCAGGCTCCCCCGCACTAGGTACGCATTCCGATGCCCAGAATCCTTGTTTTCTGTCTCTTTTTTCCAATTGAAGAACATCCAGCCTATTCATGTACTCCTGTTCAAGTGTTACTAGTGATACCTTCATGATTGTGGATTTAAGCAGAGCCTGGATGGCCATCTGTCAGGAAGGCTCTGTCTGCATGTTCCTGCATAGCAAGTGATTGGACTCTCTTCCATCTCTAGGATTCTGACTCATGCTCGCTCCCCCCGAGAGGAAGGCCATGGCAAATCTCTTCTGAATAAATCTTGCTGTAGTCACCATAAATAGAGTTGGAATGACTTGAAGGCGCAAAGCAATAATAGTAAAAAAAAAAGGAAGATTGTATTTTTTTCTCTTTAGCTTCCAATCCTAGCCTTTGGAAAAATTTCCCCTTTCACTGCTCACTTAACTTTTACTTGCTCTTTTTCCTCACCACCTCCCTCTTTTGCAGGTTCTCCTTTTGCAGACGCTTCTGAGGTCCTTTCGCCCGTCATGACCAACGGGGAGGAGAAGTCCTCCGACCGGGTGACAAAGCTGGGCGAACCTCGCAAATCTATTGGTGAGTTTGTCAGAAAGGGAAGGATACTTAAGAAAAACAATAACAACAACAAGTACTACTACTACTACTACTACTACTACTACTACTACTACAGTTGAGTTTAAGGCTGATCTTCCCTACTCTTTGAAATGTTTGGTCTACCATTTTCACTAAACTTTTCTTTTCTCCATTGCGTAGACCGAGAAGCTGAGAGCGAGGAGGAGGAGGAGCAGCAAGACCCCAAAAAACCCACAACCGATGAGGTGTCTCTCAATATTTATTTATGTATTTATTTGTTTATTTACCACACTTAACACCCCGTCCTATTCACCCTGAAGTGGACTCAGAGCGGCTTTCCAAAAACTCTGGGGGTTGAGGGTTTAATCTTTTCACATTTCTACTGTAAATGTTTCCTTGTTGCACCTTCAAGAGTAGATGCAGTAGAGTCTCACTTATCCAAGACTCACTTATTCAAGCTTCTGGATTATCCAAGGCATTTTTGTAGTCAATGTTTTCAATATATCGTGATATTTTGGTGCTAAATTCGTAAATACAGTAATTACAACATAACATTACTGCGTATTGAACTACTTTTTCTGTCAAATTTGTTGTATAACATGATGTTTTGTTGCTGAATTTGTAAAATCATAACCTAATATGATGTTTAATAGGATTTTCCTTAATCCCTCCTTATTATCCAAGATATTCGCTTATCCAAGGTTCTGCCGGCCCATTTAGCTTGGATAAGTGAGACTCTACTGTACATATATTATCATAAATATTAAATATTTATTATTATTATTACTATATATTGTTGTTGATATTTTGTATTATTATTGTAATGTCCTATATTTTTATTTTTATTCAATTTTTTTAAAAATTTTCTGTTTCCCACTTGCTTTTTTGCCTCTGTCCCGCTCACACTCCACTTTCTGTGATTTCACAGGGCACCGCAAGCAGCGAGGTCAATGCCACGGAAGAGATGTCCACGTTGGTGAACTACATTGAGCCTGTCAAGTTCAAATCCTTTGAGGTGGCCAGCAGTGAGTGCGGATGTGGGAGTGGGGAGGCAGGGTTTCTGGGGTCAAGGACCAGTGGCTTGACTCTAACAATAGGATTTATGGGTTGCTGTGAGTTTTCCGGGCTGTATGGCCATGTCTCCAGAAGCATTCTCTCCTGATGTTTCACCCACATCTATGGCAGGCATCCTCAGAGGTTGTGCGGTCTGTTGGAAACTAGGCAAGAGGGGTTTATATATCTGTGGAATGATGTCCAGGGTGAGAGAAAGAACTCTTGCCTGCAAGTTGTATTATTCATCCACTTGGAAAATAAGGATTAAGAAGCAGCAGCAGAAGAGGAATAGAAGTGGGAGGGAGCCCTGGAGTGCAACCTTTATTGGGATCCCCTGAAGGATTACCTTTTGTCTTCTTTCCTCCTAAGAACGCAACAAATCCTACGAGATGTCTTCGTTTGTGGAGACCAAAGGTCTGGAGCAGCTCACTAATAGCCCCATGGAGTTTGTGGAGTATCCTGCATAAAGTTCGGAGTGATTGGGATTGGAGGTTGGGGAGAACGAGTACTGGTTTAAGCAGCTTTGGGTATTTGTGAGGGAATGGCTTGTGAGTGTTGACAATGGTGCCTGCCTTATTGCCTTGACAAATACCCTTCAGATACAACAAGAAGCAACTGAGCCGGATCTACCCCAAAGGCACCCGGGTGGATTCCTCCAACTATATGCCTCAGGTCTTCTGGAACGCTGGCTGCCAGATGGTGGCCCTGAATTTCCAATCACTTGGTGAGGATCATCCTCTCATTCCCTTCTGCTCAATATTGACAACAGTTAGCAATATGTTTAGTCCTTCTATATATATAAAAGGGTAATGAAATTTCGGCCTAGGACAAAACAACAAAACTACACATCCCAGAAACACTAAACTTGGCAGCACAACCCCTCATCCATGCCTCTACGTGCATACAACAAAAAGAAAAGAATAATAAAGTCCTAATTAGAGGGAGAGGAAGAATTGTTTTTATCCAATTGCTGCCAGTTAGAAGGCTAAGCTCCGCCCACTGGTCTCCTAGCAACCCACGCAGCCCAGGGGACAGGCAGAGTTAGGCCTCACTTAGGCCTCTTCCACACTGCCTATAAAATACAGATTATCAGATTTGAACTGGATTATATGGCAGTGTAGACTCAAGGCCCTTCCACACAGCTTATATAGCCATTTATAATCTTATATTATCTGCTTTGAACTGGATTATCTTGACTCCACACTGCCATATAATTCACTTCAGTGTGCAGTCGGACACAACTGGACTTAATGTCAGGAGAAAACCTTTACCCTTTACCTTAACTACCACCAATTCCTCAATACTTTATTTCCCATACCACCATACTTCGCCACAGCAACGCGTGGCCGGGCACAGCTAGTATATTCCTAAAAGGAGAATTTGTGCTTTCATCTCTTTGAGTAGATACAACATGGAACTGAACGCACAGATGTGTATAATCCACAGTAAAACAGAAAAAGGAAAAGTAGGGTCTATAATATAGTTTAAAGTAACTAATTTATAAGTTCTATATTTCTATAGTAATACAATCTTTTATATATCCAATCTTTAACTACAATTCATATCCAACTTGTATAAGAAAGGAATTGTGGTAACGTACCTACTTAAGTCTGAATTAGATTTAAATGAAGTTGATGATAAACCATAACCCATATGTTAAGAACTGTACAAACCCAGTTGGATAACAACTCCAGCAGCATTTGAGAACATTATCAGGATGTTAGTAAAGTTTTTGTTTGGTTTCACTTACCTTATGTGTCAAGACAGTTAAAACTTGAAACTGTAACAGTTTTATAGGAATACTTATGTGAAGTGTTGCCATATTATACATTTATGTTAAGAGTTACACAATTCCAGTTACATAACAATATAGCTATTGGATACTTAATTTAGAATTTATGTTGCTTTTTTGGAACAAATACTGCACATACATTTACATTAAGTTGTTGGATATACAACAGGGACAGGGTTATGGTTTATCACCAACTTCATTTAAATCTAGTTCAGACTTAAGTACAGTAGAGTCTCAGTTATCCAACGTAAACGGGCCGGCAGAACGTTGGATAAGCGAATATGTTGGATAATAAGGAGGGATTAAGGAAAAGCCTATGGCACATCAAATTAGGTTATGATTTTACCAATTAAGCACCAAAACATCATGTTATACAACAAATTTGGCAGAAAAAGTAGTTCAATACACAGTAATGCTATGTAGTAATTACTGTATTTACGAATTTAGCACCAAAATATCACAATGTATTGAAAACATTGACTACAAAAATGCATTGGATAATCCAGAACGTTGGATAAGCGAGTGTTGGATAAATGAGATTCTACTGTAGGTACGTTACAACAATCCCCTTCTTATACAAGTTCAATATGAATTATAGTTAACGATTGGATATATAAAAGATTATACAGTAGAGTCTCACTTATCCAACATTCTGGATTATCCAACGCATTTTTGTAGTCAATGTTTTCAATACATTGTGATATTTTGGTGCTAAATTCGTAAGTACAGTAATAACTACATAGCATTACTGCGTATTGAACTACTTTTTCTGTCAAATTTGTTGTGTAACATGATGTTTTGGTGCTTAATTTGTAAAATCATAACCTAATTCGATGTGTAATAGGCTTTTCCTTAATCCCTCCTTATTATCCAACATATTCGCTTATCCAACGTTTTGCCGGCCCGTTTACGTTGGATAAGTGAGACTCTACTGTATTATTTTATGAATACTGATGTAAGTTAATAATTTTTTAACTGATTTATATTGTACTGTATAATTTTTATATATGCGTTTTATTGTAAGCCGCCCTGAGTCCCCTGTTGGGTGAGAAGAGCAGGATATAAATATTGTAATAAATAATAAATAAATAAATACTATAGAAATATAGAACTTATAAATTAGTTACTTTAAACTATATTATATACCATGCTTTTCCTTTTCCCGTTTTACTGTAGATACAACACGGAAGCATTCCCAGCCACAAAGAAAGAGAGTGGGTTGGCAAACATGGTGGTTGGATTGCATTTTGCTATAGAGACCCTTATACTGGTCTTCATGACTCTTTCTCGACTCTTTAACAACAACAACAATAATATTCCCTTTCACCCAGACTTACCAATGCAGCTGAACCTGGGCATCTTTGAATACAACCGCCGGAGCGGATACCTGCTCAAGCCGGAGTTTATGCGGCGCCAGGATAAGCTGTTTGACCCTTTCACGGAAGATATTATCGATGGCATTGTGGCCAACACTGTCAAAGTGAAGGTTTGAGCCAGAGTTTAACAGAGAATACCACTGGGGCCCAAACTGCTAATTATAAGTGTGAAACCTACTGTATATACTTGAGCATAAGCTGAGTTTTTCAGCCTTTTTTAGGGCTGAAAAAGCCCCCCTCAGCTTATACTTCAGTGAGGTTCCTGCCGGCTTCTATTCGGGTTGGCTTATACTTCAGTATATACGGTACATTTATTATTTTTCTCTATTATTATTGTTCTTACATTTATTATTTTACTCTATTTATTATTATTAATTTATTATTTTACGCTATTATTCTTATTACTATTACCGATTCGGTTTGTATTTGGATTGGCTTCTTTATTATTATTGTTCTTACATTTATTATTTTACTCTATTTATTATTATTATTATTGTTTACTCTATTTATTTATTATTTTACTCTATTATTCTTGTAACTACTGTATATACAGTACATTTATTATTTTTACCTATTATTGTTCTTACATTTATTATTTTACCCTATTTATTATTATTATTATTATTATTAATAATATTACTCTATTTATTATTTTACTCTATTCTTGTAACTATTACATTTATTATTTTACTCTGATATTATTATTGCATTTATTATTTTATTGTATTTATTGTTATTACATTTATTATTTTACTCTATTATTATTATTACACTTATTTTTTACTCTATTATTATTATTGGAAGGATACATAAGCACATTTACATTGAAGAAGGTTAGACTAATGATTTAATCAGAGTTGTACAGTCTTAATTTACAGTTTTATGTAAATATTCAAAAACATTTAACCTAATGCCTCAATTAATGTAATCTTATTGGTATCTATTTTTATTTTTGAAAAGTGGCTGCATTTCCCATCTTCGTCTTATACTCGAGTCAATAGGTTTTCCTAGTTTTTTGTGCTAAAATTAGGTACCTCGGCTTTACTTGAGTATATATGATATTTGCATATGAGCAGTTGTGTTGGTTTCTTGAAACAAAGAGCCACTTGAGGTGTAAAACTGTTAATCCCAACATTAGTCATATCAATTGCTGAACAATAAATCAATAGTTGCATAATCCCATTAATGTAATGGGGCTACTCTAGTTGGAACTCGCATTTGTATTTAGGTCTGGCATTTTTATAGCTAATGTATCTATCCATAAATTATAAAACATTTCATGAAAAGCAAGGACTGCTTCAGATTAATTGTGAAATTACTGCCGAGGTTGGAGATTGGATCCTGGACAGCGAGTTGAAGGAAATTAATTAAATACAGGAAATACAACCACAGGCAATTTCCTCATGAACTTTGGCCATTCACCAAACTGTTAACGATTGTACAGATATGCCAGTTATCAAATTGGCATTTAAACAGATGGCACTAAACACTAGGACCCCCTGCTTTGGGATCCACTTTGATTGTTGTTCCATCCCCAGATAATCTCGGGACAATTCCTGTCGGACAAACGGGTGGGCATCTACGTGGAGGTGGACATGTTTGGTCTGCCGGTAGACACCAAGCGCAAGTTTCGGACCCGGACGTCGCAGGGCAATTCTTTCAACCCTGTCTGGGATGAAGAGCCTTTTGTGTTCCACAAGGTGAGGTTCTGCAAATGGAGGGCTTTGCCAAGGTGTCTCTAGTTTTCTGGGGGGAAATGATGTCGTATCCGTTTGGCAAATGTGAATCTCCATAAACATGTGGAGACCATCTTTTGAAAACCACTAGTCAAGAAAAGCATGACTTTGTTAGATGTCAACCATTGAACAAGTGATATTCATAAGCATTCATGTAATGGCACACAGGTAACTCGGCTGTTAAACTGAAGAACCCTGTCTTTGAACTGCTAGGACCAAGACATGCCACTACAAAATACATTTGACTAGCAGAGAATGGTTGTTTCTTTGAAGTTGAAATTTCAGTTGCCCAAAAGATATACACTCCCTTGAAACCTCTTAGTTTAAAATGTGCAGTCAGAGATTAAAAAAACGAAGTCTTCTTTGAAAAACAACATACTGGTATCTTGTTTACTCATAAACATCTTGTATTAATTCACTATACAGGCACATTTCTTATTGAAGTTCAGTTATAGATAGGATGTATCTGTTGAATACAGAATATATAATTCTTAATCAGGAGTTCATAGTCTTTAAGTATAGTTTTACTCACTGAAGTCTATCAGCAAACATGCATCCACCTCCACTGAGGGATAAAGCAGACTGAATACAAAATGGAGTCCTGAGTCTGAACATGCTCAGTATAATCACATGTCTACATTACTTCTTAGCACTTTAATCCCTTCCTACCTTAATTTATCCCATATTATCCCAGTTGACTCTCTGACACTTGTTTATGCACTTTATTAAAGCTTTGGATATTGTGTTTTATATGCCCGACCCCTTTTATCTCCAGTGGCTGATGTTGTATTATTACTGATTTGTTCTGATTTTATGTGTTTTATTGTATTTTTAAAATGTTTAAATTGTTTATTTTATTTGATTTATGTTATTACTGTTTTGTTTTGATTTCCGTTGTAATTGCTTTATTCGGTTTTGTTTTGGGCATCGGCCCATGTTAGCTGCCCCGAGTCCCTTCGGTGCGGGATAGAAAAATAAATTATTATTATTATTATTATTATTATTATTATTATTATTATTATTATTATTATGTCTATAACCTCTCCCACACCAAAGAGGTGCAGTCAAACTGGTAAATCAATATACACATAGAATACAGGTTGGCAAATAGTGAAAGGCTTGGGAGGTTGCTTCAGCCCTCCAGGTGTTTTGGACTTCAATTCCTAACAGCCGGTATGGTGTTAGGAATTGTGGGAGTTGAAGTCCAAACCACCTTGAGGGCCAAAGTTTGCCCATGCCTGTCCTAAGCGCTTTCTGTCTTTGTGCCCACTTCCAGGTGGTGCTTCCTACGCTCGCCTCACTGCGTATTGCCGTCTTTGAAGAGGGAGGCAAATTTGTGGGGCACCGGATACTGCCCGTTTCTGCCATCCGTTCAGGTGAGCATGGACTTAGAAATAACGCTTCTCAAGGCATTTGTGGGTCTTCCAGTGGCAGAAGTTGACCTAACAGCTGGCATTTCTGGGAGTCCAAAACACCTGGAGGAGCACAGTTTGAGAAACACGGATCTAGACAGAATGTTATCCTCGGTGTGCAGACTTTTTAAACTCTGCATGCACACAGATAGGGAGGTGGGAGATTATTCAATAGCGGTGAAAAGATAGTTTCTTTCGGCAGTCAAATACATGTTGATAAGAAGATAAAAAGGCGGCATTTCTAGGTACGCTCTGCCGATATTCATCGCAGGAAGTGTATTTCTTATCTGTTTCTGCTTTTCAAAGAAACAGAACAGCAAGTGGGACTGAGCGAGCATTAGCCCTGGATGTACGCTTTCTTGTTGATGTGTAGTTCATGTTTTCCTTTTTCTCCATCTTCCTGCACAGGTTACCACTACATTTGCCTGCGCAGCGAGAGCAACCAGCCACTTTGTCTCCCAGCTTTGCTGGTCTATACAGAAGCCTATGATTACATCCCAGACGACCATCAAAGTAATTGTCTGCTTGGGGGGATTGTGGGGATGCTTTATCCCAGTGGTGTCAAACTTGTGGTCTTCCAGATGTTTTGGACTTTAGCTCCCAGAATTCCTGGACATCGGACAAGTCCAAACACCTGGAGGGACACAAATGTGACGCCTAAACGATACCCCGTTTAATCCATTATTTATGGTCAGATTCTCTCACTTTCCCCAGGATTCTTGAGAAAAGGATTTAAATTTGTGTTGTTGAAGGCTTTCATGGCCGGAATCACTGGGTTGCTGTTAGTTTTCTGGGCTGTATGGCCATGTTCCGAAAGCATTTTCTCCTGATGTTTCACCCACATCTGTGGCAGGCATCCTCTATGGTTGTGAAGTCTGTTGGAAATTAAGTGGAGCTTATATATAGAACTAGCTTGGGGACCCGGCGGTGCCCGGGTCATTTGAGAAAGGCAGTGTTTGTCTTTGAATGTTAGGTATTCTCAGTTTGGAGTGGGTGATCTACAATTCCCAGAATCGTAGGTCAATACTCCCCAAAGTATTCAAAGTTGGCCATTTTGGTTCTGTGTACCAAGTTTGATCCAGAACTGTCGTTGAATGAGTTCAGTGCTCTTTGGATGTGGGTGAACTACAACTCCCATTCCCACAAACCTCTGCAGTATGTTCAGTTGGTCATGAGGCTTCTTTGTGTGAAGTTTGGTCCCGGTCCATTGTCGATGGGGTCACTGTTTCTCTGGATGCAGGTGAACTATAACTCCCTTTTCCCCAAACTTGTCCAATATGTTTTATTGGTTATGGGGGCTCTGTGTGCCAAGTTTGGTCCTGGTCCATCATGGGTAGGGTTCAATTGCAGGTGAACTATAAATCCCAGTACCTACGACTCCTAAATGTCCAAGCCAATTCCCCTCCAAATGCAGCAGCATTCAAATCTGGGCATATTGGGTGTGCACGGCAAGTTTGGTCCAGACCCATCATTGTTTGGGTTCATAGCATTCTGGGTGTAGGTGAACTACAACTCCCCTAAATTCCCCGGTAGGAGTCACAGGGCTCTGGCTTGATGCAGGGTGAACTACAACTTCTACCATGTAGAGTCAATCCCCCAAACTCCTCCAGTAAGTGTAGTTGCTGCTCAGTTCTGCTCTGTTTGTTATGGAGACAGATTTGAAAGGGAAGGGCAGTGGGCGGGGTCATACAAATTTCACACCCATGGAGAACTCTGGGATGCCTGCCTGTGATGGAGGAAAATACACAATCTAGGTCCCCAAATGAAAGCATTCCTTGGGTGGTGGGCCGTAGTGTTTGGGGAGGATATTGGCAGGGGTTGAGGCTACATGTTCATGGAGCTCGCTGTAACCTCAATGTCAGTGGAAAAGAGTGACTTAGTGGCTCCTCAGCACTGGGAACTAGAGCCTGTTTGTGGAAGCCGGAGGCTGACTGTGTGAGTGGACATCCATGCTACATACATACGGGTTTTCACTTTTATTATGTACTAGCTGTGCCCGGCCACACGTTGCTGTGGCGTTGTCTGGTGGTGTTGGTGAGAAATTGTTGAGATAGTGGTGGTATTGAATGTCTGTTGTATGGTTGTCTTTATGTTTAGTATGCATTTGGTTGTTTGTGTACTGTGAAAGTAGTGAGGGTAGAGGGGGTCTATGTCCCTGTGTAGTATTGTATAGTATTTATACGTTGTCCATGTGTTGTGAATGTTTGGATTGTGTCCTGCTGCATAGTAGAAAGGGTTGGGCTGGATGGCCCTTTGGGGTCTCTCCAAACTCTTGGATTCTATGCTTCCATTATTATTATTATTATTATTATTATTATTATTATTATTATTATCTTCATCATCATTATTATGTAGAGGCTGGATGGCCATCTGTCAGGAGTGCTTGGATTGTATTCTCCTGCATGGTAGAAGGAGAATACCACCACTACCTCAACAATTTCTCACCAACACCACCAGACAACACCACAGCAATGTGTGGCCGGGCACAGCTAGTAACAATATAAAACACAACAATAGACAATAGACATGCACAATTATAAAAATTTAAACATTACCCAGTAAAGACAAATGACAAAAACTAATAAAAACATGGATTAAAACGGAGAGGTTGTAAAAGTAGGCTGGGTAAGGTGCACCATATAAATATTGTAAACACGAGGTGACTGATAAAGTGCTGCAAATTCTTGGAAGTGCAAATTGGGATGGGAATAGACCCTGTGTCATATCAAGTTGACAAAGGTAAAAAGTGCAAACCAGTACAAAAATGGTCACAGATGCAGGATTGTTATGGGGATGAGCAATCTTTATCCAAAGGAGTGAAGAGCCAGGTTTTCAAGCTCTTTCTGAATGTTCCAAAAGCATTCTCTCCTGATGTTTCTCCCACATCTGTGGCAGGCATCCTCTATGGTTGTGAGGTCTGTTGGAAACTAGGCAAGTGGAGCTTATGTATAGAATCATAGAATTGGAAGAGACCTAATCAAATAGTGACAGATACTATGCTGCAAGTGGGGCTACTTTGTGCATTAAGGTTTACAAACGGTTTGCGTTCTCCCTCAGATTACGCGGAGGCATTGATTAACCCCATTAGACACGTCAACCTAATGGACCAGCGGGCCAAACAGCTTGCAGCTCTGATAGGCGAGAGCGAGGTGAGGCCACCACGGCGTGTACAGGGAAGGTATGGGGGAAGCATGGGAGGGCATAGTGGGTTGCAATGGAGGAAGGCAGTATCTTGTTATAATACATTGCACCTTGTTAACCTTATTCCTCACCCTTAATCTGAAGATTGAAGTACCAACTATTCCGCTCCAGGGCATTGAACATATTTTAATTGTTTTTAAATTGTTGTTGCTGTATGCTTTTTCTTGATGTATTTATTGCTGTGGTTGGATTTGTTTTTACTGTTGTGTTTTTGTATTGTTTGGGCATGGTCCCTTTGTAAGCCGCCCCGAGTCCCCTTGGGGAGATGGGGCGGGATATAAGAATAAAGTATTATTATTTTATTATGTCACAGCAAACAAGATAGATAGGCTGGATTTCGTATCACAAAATCACAAGTCGAACACTTCCCAAGTGTCTAGGACTGTGTGATGTATTTTCGGATGATGCATGTAGATCCCAGTAGTGTGGCCTTTTGCAGTTGGCAGATCGTAATTTTGTCAGTATTGTTTCCAAATGCCGACTGAGATCTTTTGGCACGGCACCCAATGTGCCGATCACCACTGGGACCACCTGCACTGGTTTCTGCTATAGTCTTTGAAGTTCAATCTTGAGGTCCTGATAGCGGTTGAGTTTTTCCTGTTGTTTTTCGTCAATGCGACTGTCCCTTGGGATGGCGACATCAATGATCCAAACCTTTTTCTTTTCCACAACTGTGATGTCTGGTGTGTTGTGTTCCAGAACTTTGTCAGTCTGGATTCGGAAGTCCCACAGTATCTTTGCATGCTCATTTTCCAATACTTTTGCAGGTTTGTGATCCCACCAGTTCTTTACTGCTGGGAGGTGGTACTTGAGGCATAAGTTCCAATGAATCATTTGGGCCACATAGTTGTGCCTCTGTTTGTAGTCTGTTTGTGCAATTTTCTTACAGCAGCTTAGGATATGATCAATGGTTTCGTCAGCTTCCTTGCACAGTCTGCATTTTGGGTCCACACAAGTATTATTATTATTATTGAACAAGGATGGACTTACGGATCTGTGAATGTTTCCTGGTCTGCAATGGGGCATTTGGGACCCATGGATCCTTTCCTCTGCTTTGGTATTGAGCCTGTCTTTCCCCATCTCTCCCTTTCGGGCCCTGCCAGCAGGAGAATGCAGAGAGGCCCCGGGATTCGCTCTCGAGAAGCTCCTCCAGCGCAACCCCTGGCCCCACCGAAGAGGCCCATAAACCGCCACCGGTCCTGCTCTCCCCGACACGGAGCCCCAGCGTGGTCCCCAGTCAAGGTACAATTGCGTAAAGTGGAAGCAAGGCAGGGCTGGCCCTTGAGTCGTTTATGACCTGGCCTGCAGCCCTTGCATTTTCCCAGCACAAATGTTTAACGGGATGGCCTTGTGTCAGCTTTCCCCGATTTCACTCTTTTTATTTATTTCTCTTTGCCTCCCTCCTCCTTCTCTCTCCTTGCAGTGCAGAGGGACGATCTCATTGCTAGCATCCTGGCAGGTAAGGTTTGACCGTTTTATATATTGGTACAGTAGAGTCTCACTTATCCAAGACTCACTTATCCAAGGTTCTGGATTATCCAATGCATTTTTGTAGTCAATGTTTTCAATATATCGTGATATTTTGGTGTTAAATTCGTAAATAAAGTAATTACAACATAACATTACTGCATATTGAACTACTTTTTCTGTCAAATTTGTTGTATAACATGATGTTTTGGTGCTTAATTTGTAAAATCATAACCTAATTCGATGTTTAATAGGCTTTTCCTTAATCCCTTCTTATTATCCAACATATTTGCTTATCCAAGGTTCTGCCGGCCGGGTTAGCTTGGATAAGTGAGACTCTACTGTACCATCAAACATTATGGGAGGTCCCTTTAGAGCTAGACTGAAAGGTCATAGAGATAATAATAATAATAATAATAATAATAATAATAATAATAATAATAATAATAATAATAATTAATAATAAAAACTTTATTTATTACTACCCTATCTCCCGGATGGGACTCTGGGCGGTTTCCAATCATAAAAACAACACAAACATTACATAGCAAAGTAAAAATACAATTAGAGAAATAAATAACACTTACATGACCTGATCAAGGGGACGGGAACCATAAACCCAATACAGTATATTAAAATATATCATTTTAAGTTAGAGAAATCTTGTGCAAATAAGCAGATAAGCAGTGTTCCCTTTCTGTGTAATCAGACCTTAGTTTGACTCTTATTTGGTGGCACAGAATAGTCTTTGATTGTAGGTGAACTATACATCCCAGCATCTATATATACAGTAGTCTCACTTATCCAACATAAACGGGCTGGCAGAACGTTGGATAAGCGAAAATGTTGGTACACAGTAATGCTATGTAGTAATTACTGTATTTACGAATTTAGCACCAAAATATCACGATTTATTGAAAACATTGACTACAAAAATGTGTTGGATAATCCAGAATGTTGGATAAGTGAATGTTGGATAAGTGAGATTCTACTGTATATATAGATCTATATATATAAAAGAGTGATGGCATCAGGGCAGCGGAAAAAACAACAAAACTACAGGCCCCCCAACCTCAAAATTTGACAACACAACCCATCATTCATGGCTGTAGGTTGATACAACAAAAAGAAAAGAAAAATAAAGTCCTAATTACAGGGAGAGGAATAATATTTTTTATCCAATTGCTGCCAGTTAGAAGGCTAAGCCCCACCCACTTGGTCTCCTAGCAACCTACTCAGCCCAGGGGACAGGCAGAGTTAGGCCTCACTTAGGCCTCTTCCACAGATTATCAGATTTTAACTGGATTATATGGCAGTGTAGACTCAAGGCCCTTCCAAACAGCTATATAACCCATTTATAATCTTATATTATCTGCTTTGAACTGGATTATCTTGACTCCACACTGCCATATAATCCACTTCAGTGTGCATACTAAACATAAAGACAACCATACAACAGACATTCAATACCACCACTACCTCAACATTTTCTCACCAACACCACCAGACAACGCCACAGCAACGCGTGGCCGGGCACAGCTAGTATATATATATATATATATCCCACCACTCTATAACCCTGTTCTCTGTGGTTTTTACTCCTACTTCCTTTCTCACCCTGAGTTTTAACTTAGTGTTCATGTGGCCCGCCCTTGGTTTTATTGTTCTACTGTTCTTTTTATTTTGTTTACTGTAGTGTGTGTGTGTGTGTGTGTATATATATATATATATATATATATATATATATATATATATTACTAGCTGTGCCCGGCCACGCATTGCTGTGGCGTTGTCTGGTGGTGTCTGTATTTTATAGGCAGTGTGGAAGAGGCCTAAGTGAGGCCTAACTTTGCCTGTCCCCTGGGCTGAGTGGGTTGCTAGGAGACCAAGTGGGTGGAGCTTAGACTTCTAACTGGCAGCAATTGAATAAAAACAATTATTCCTCTCCTTCTAATTAGGACTTTATTTTTCTTTTCTTTTTGTTGTATCAACCTAGAGGCGTGGATGAGGGGTTGTGCAGTCAATTTTTGAGGTTGTGGGGTGTTTAGTTTGGTTGTTTTGTCGGTCGCCAGGATTCCATCACTCTTTTATATATATAGATTGTATTGTTTAATGCATTATGATTTGTTGTTTTATTTATATTTTGTTATATTGTATTGTTCTGGGCATGGCCCCATGTAAGCCACCCCGAGTCCCCGTTGGGGAGATGGTGGCGGGGTATAAATAAAGTTTATTATTATTATTATTATCTACAACTCCCAAATGACAACCCCATCGGTATTCAAAAGTGGGCGTATTGGGTATTTGTGCCAAATGTGGTCCAGTGAATGAAAATCCATCCTGCATATCAGATATTTACGTTATGATTCATAACAGGAGCAGAATGACAGTGATGAAGTAGCAACAAAAATAATGTTATGGTTGGAGGTCAGCACAACATGAGGAACTCGTATTAAGGGGTTGTGGCATGAGGAAGGTTGAAAACCGCTGCTCTAATCCTTTGTGCATTCCTTCCAGAGATTTCTCCTCAGTCTATAGAAGAGCTGCGGCAGCAAAAGGCTTTTGTGAAACTGCTGAAGAAGCAGTACCGCGAACTGAAGGAGCTCCGAAGGAAGCACATGAAGAAGATCTGCAGCCTCAACAAGAAGCAGAATTCTAACTTCACCCTGGCAGAGAGGAGCCGGATCCTCCGGAGCAGGGAGGGGTGAGGACCCAGTCTCTGTTGGCGTGAAGGGCGAGGCGAGTTGGGGGATGATAGGAGATGTTATCCAAAGCATTTGGGGGGAAGGGGTAGGATACCTGTTTGTCAGGGCTCCCTTAAGGATCCCATAAACTTCTTCCCATAGAGTGGGAAGAGACCACCAAGGCCATCCAATCCAACCCCCTGCCATTCAGGACACAATCCAAGCCCTCTCGACAAATAGCCATCCAACCTCAATATTAAACACTAGCTTTGCCCGGCCACGCGTTGCTGTGGCTTACGCTTTCAGAGTGTTGTTCTTTATTTACTGTCCTGATTTTAGAGATTATATTGTTCTGTATGATTATATCACAGTAATTATTACATATTATATTTATAATCTTATATTATTTGCTTAGAACTGGATTATATGGCAGTTTGGGATCAAGATAATCCAGTTCAAAGCAGATAATATAAGATTATAAATGGGTAATATAGCTATGTGGCAGGGCCTTGAGTCTACACTGCCATATAATCCAGTTCAAATCTGATAATCTGTATTTTATAGGCAGTGTGGAAGAGGCCTAAGTGAGGCCTAACTCTGCCTGTCCCCTGGGTGAAGCTTAGCCTTCTAACTGGCAGCAATTGGATAAAAACAATTATTCCTCTCCCTCTAATTAGGACTTTTTTTTTTCTTTTTGTTGTATGAACGTAGAGGCATGGATGAGGGGTTGTGCTGCCAAGTTTAGTGTTTCTGGGATGTGTAGTTTTGTTGTTTTGTCCTAGGCCGAAATTTCATTACCCTTTTATATATATAGACCAGCTGTGCCCAGCCACACATTGCTGTGGCGAAGTATGGTTGTATGGGAAATAAAGTATTGAGGAATTGGTGGTAGTTAAGGTAAAGGTTTTCCCCTGACATTAAGTCCATTATAAATGGGTTATATAGCTGTGTGGAAGGGCCTTGAGTCTACACTGCCATATAATCCAGTTAAAATCAGATAATCTGTATTTTATAGGCAGTGTGGAAGAGGCCTAAGTGAGGCCTAACTCTGCCTGTCCCCTGGGCTGAGTGGGTTGCTAGGAGACCAAGTGGGCGGAGCTTAGCCTTCTAACTGGCAGCAATTGGATAAAAACAATTATTCCTCTCCCTCTAATTAGGACTTTATTTTTCTTTTCTTTTTGTTGTATGAACATAGAGGCATGGATGAAGGGTTGTGCTGCCAAGTTTAGTGTTTCTGGGATGTGTAGTTTTGTTGTTTTGTCCTAGGCCGAAATTTCATTACCCTTCTCAGGGCGACACTAGCTTATTTAACCGTTTCAGTTCTTGACTCACATTTTTGTAATTAAAAATACCTAGTTAATGTTGGAGAGTGGTCCCTGGTCAAGGTGGTCCCTGGTAAAAAAAATAGTTGGGAACCTCTGCTCTTTTCCCCACCGCACTTTGCATGTCTCAGTAAGTGCATCTACTTTTACGTGTCTCCTCTGTAGGTCTCAGAGTTCGGTAGAAGCTGTGCGACAAGGACAGGAGCAGGACGGGACGCGCCGGAAGCTGGACCTGCAAGAGTGGCAAATGCAGGGGCTGCTGCAGCTGCGGGAATCCCAGCACCAACTGGAGAGGGACTGCAAGCGAGAACATCTGCACCAGGTGGGCCTTCCAAGAGGGGCATGTTTTGCAGTTGTGGGGAAGGAAAGCACACGCTGTGGCTCAGTATGACGTGTAATGAATGTAATACCGTTATAATATGACTAGCTGTGCCCTGCCACGTGTTGCTGTGGCCAATTGGAATTGCAGTGAATAGCCTCGCTGCTTCAAAGCCTGGCCATTTTCTACATAGGGTATCCTTGCTAGGCCAGGTTGAATGAGATGGAGTAGCCTCGTAGTTTCCAAAGTCTGGCTTTAAAGCTGCAAGGCTGTTTAGTGTTAATCAAGGTGGGCCACAAAGGGGTTGATATATGTGTGGAATAACGTGCAGTGTGGTAGAAAGAACTGTTGTGTGGTTGAGGCAGGTGTTGCTATGGATCTCCTTGATTAGCATTGAATAGGCCTGCAGCTTCAAGGTCT
This sequence comes from Anolis carolinensis, assembly GCF_035594765.1. NCBI lineage: Eukaryota > Metazoa > Chordata > Lepidosauria > Squamata > Anolidae > Anolis > Anolis carolinensis. The sequence continues at coordinate 6,990,597 of NW_026943825.1, forward strand.
GCCTGGTTAGTACTTGGAAGAATCCTTTACTGGGACGTGTTAGCTGGGTGTGATTATTTAAGTTGTTTAGCATTGAATGGTCTTGTAGCTTCCAAGCCTGGCTGCTTCCTGCGTGAGGGAATCCTTTGTTGGGAGGTGTTACCTGGGCCTAGTTGTTTCCTGTGTGGAATTCCCCTGTGTTCTGAGTGTTGTTGTTTATTTAGTGTCCTGATTTTAGAGATTATATTGTTGTATATTGTTATTAGAGCACAGTAATTATTATACATTGTATTGATAATGTTATATGATTTGCCTGGAACAGGATTATATGAGACCCCTTCTACACAATGGTTTAAAATTCACACTGAAGTGGTGTTTTTTGTTTGTTTTTGTTTTTGTTTTTTTTGCTGTGGCCTAGGAGGCAGCCTGGCTTTGAAGCTGCAAGGCCCGAGCTGTGGCGCAGGCGGGAGAGCAAGCCAGCTGCAATTAACTGCAATGAATCACTCTGACTAGGAGGTCATGAGTTTGAGGCCCGCTCGGAGCCTATGTTTGTTTGTCTTTGTTCTATGTTAAAAGGCATTGAATGTTTGCCTATATGTGTAATGTGATCCGCCCTGAGTCCCCTTCGGGGTGAGAAGGGCGGAATATAAATGCTGTAAATAAATAATAAATAATAAATAAGGCTGTTTAGTGTCAATCAAGGTGGGTCACAAAGGGGTGCATTCCGGTTTTTGGGGGTTTTTTGGCCCCATGGAGGTTAGGGATGTGTAGTTTGTTTGCAAGAACGTAGAGACGTGGATGAGGGGTTGTGTTGTCAATTTTCTAGGTAGGGGGGCTTTTAGTTTTGTTGTTTTGCCCGGTGGAGCAATGCCATTCTCCTTTTATATATATATAGATATAATAATATAATAAATATAATAAAATATTTTAATAATGTAATACAATTATAATAATATAATAAGTAGTGGTATCTCTCGGTTACCTCGTTGGGGCCCACGAAAAGGATTTTCACTCTCAGTATCCCTCCTTTCCGTGGCTAGGCCACAGAGCCTCGGCTTCATGTAACTCGCCAAGCTGAATTGAGTGGCGAGGAGGCAGGCCTAGCTGTCCCTTGTGGCCCCGCCCATGTTGGTTGCTAAAGGGAGGAGACTGCTTGACCATTGCTAGTGCCGTTATATTGTCCGAACGCATCTCCTCCTATCAGCCCACGAGAACCTTAAGATCATCCGGGGAGGCCCTGCTCTCGATCCCACCTGCCTCACAAGCGCGGCTGGTGGGGACGAGAGGCAGGGCCTTCTCGGTGGTGGCTCCTCGGCTGTGTAACTCCCTCCCCAGTGAGGCTCCATCCCTTCTGGGGTTTAGAAAGAAGTTGAAGACCTGGCTATGTGCGCAAGCGTTTAATGAATAAACTCAGTTAGCATTGACATGGATTGGATTAAGGCTCTTGCACAAGGTCTGATGGATGATTGGCATATATATTCGGCATTGCACTGTGTTAAATCTTTTATATATTGTACTTTATTATGTTATTTAACTATTTTAACTGTTTTATTATTTTATTGTATTATGATATACTGGTAGTGATCCTGCCAGTTGTGTAAGCTGCCCTGAGTCCCTTCGGGGAGAAGGGAGGGGTAGAAATATCGTAAATAAATAAATACTAAGGGCAGGAGCCGTCTGCTACTACGATGATTGCTAAGTGAGGAGGAGACTGCTTGGCCATTGCTAAGGGGCATGTTTTTACCTTTCTCAGGTGTGACAGGTTTGTGATAGTAGGTATGTGAATACCTTAATACAATGTGGTCCAACCTTTAGTTACCTGAGGGCCAATCAAACTTTAGTATAGGAATGTGAGGGCCAGAGACATTGCAGAAAGAAAACGTTTCTTAAAAACTTAAAGCAGTAAGGAAGGTAAATGAATTTTTTCCATAGAATCATAAAATAATAGGGTTGGAAGAGACCTCATGGGCCATCCAGTCCAACCCCCCACCAAGAAGCAGGAAATCGCATTCAAAGCACCCCCGACAGATGGCCATCCAGCCTCTGCTTAAAAGCCTCCAAAGAAGGAGCCTCCACCACAGTCCAAATGTTAAATTAAAATATTTTTCCAGTAGGAAGGGCAAGGGCCAACAGAAATGAATTGGTGGGTCACAAGTTGGACCACACTGCCTTAAAACACTTGTCAGTTTGAATGCTATGTTCTTTCCAAATTTCGTAGCAATCGGTGAAGTAGTTTGGGAGATATGAGGTCCCCACAAATGGCCATTGCATTTTTATTTTTATAGATATGCCACTTTGAATCTCAGTATTGCTTGAAACTCATGAATAATCAAAACTGCAAATGTGAAACCCGCAAAAATGAAGGGCTGACTGTATGTCAGTGTCTGTTTCTGAGACATATGCATTGTTTCCCTCCCCCAATATTATAGACTTGGCCAAAACACACATTTTCAAGGCAAGATGTAATCTCTCATCAGGTTCCGCCCTGGAGGCTATCTCCACAAAGGAACCAGTGTCCAGCAAAACTCTCTGGATCCTACTTTTGAAGGATGTCTAATTCCTGTCCTAATTGCTGTTCCTTCTCTTCAGGCCCAGCAACGCTTGAGAGACATTGCCCGCGAGTGCCAGGCAGCCCAACTCAAGAAGCTGAAGGAGACAAACGAGAAGTGAGTACTGTCATGTGCCAGAGTTCGCTAAAGTCTGCGCATTTTGTATCATATTCGTGCAACAAGAGCCAAGTATTTTTCACCAGATACAATTTTAGGCCATTCTTTCTGAGTTTTCTGTGCTGATTTCAGATCCGTGTTCATTTTTTTTCTTGATCACGTGTGGTTTTTGTGATGAGGCTAGTCGAATAATTAAATCATTTATGCACAGATATCAATAGAATCTAATTGATATCGGTGTGTAAATGCATTCATTGTTTGATTAGCCGCATCACAAAAACTACACGTGATGGAGAAAAAAATAAACACAGATCTGTAGTAAATTTATTGATTGGGCCTTAGGCCATATCACGGTACCAAACCAGACAAAAAGGCTTGATAAAACAGGATTACACACCATATAGTAAGTTAAATAAAACATTTATAACAACACAGTAAATAAATATAATAAGTATGATAAAATTGAATATATTTATTATTACACTAGCTGTGCCCAGCCACGCATTGTTGTGGCATAGTCTGATGGTTAGGATCCCTCTGGTCAGTGCTATTCAAGATGGCCAATGGAGGATCCCTCTGGTTAGGAAGCAGCCTGGCTTTGAAGCTGCAAGGCTGTTCAGTGCTATTCAAGGTGGCCAATGGAGGATCCCTCTGGTTAGGAAGCAGCCTGGCAATGAAACTGTAAGGTTATTCAGTACTATTCAAGTTGGTAAGCAATTTGGAGTTTTCTGTTATTTGGAATTTATTTTTCTAGTTTTTTTATTGAAAGACATTGATTGGATGACTATGTCTTTTGAGGACAAATTTGGTGTGATTTGATTCAGTGGTGGTGTTGTTTTAAATGGTGGTTTAAAATGTGCAATTTTAATGTTGATGATGCTTGTTTTTGTTCTGAATGTATTTTATCCGATTTTATTGTGAAATTTGGGCTTGGCCCCATGTTAGCGGTGAGATGGAGGCGGGTACAAAAATAAAGATGTTGTTATTATTGTTATTATTTACATCCAGTTTCCATATCACCCCTACAATTTACACAGATCAGAATTCAGCACAAAAACAACTCTATAAGAATGAACTAAAATTACTGTATATACTTGAGTATAAGCCTAGTTTTTCAGCCCTTTTTTAAAGACTGAAAAAGCCCCCCTCGGCTTATTACTCGGGTGTGGGTCCTGGTTGGCTTATATTTGGATCAGCTTATACTCAAGAATATATGGTACATTTATTATTTTTCTCTCTTATGATTGGTATTATTACATTTATTATTTATCTCTATTATTGTTGCTACTATTACATTTATTTTACTCTATTTTTATTATTATTAATAATAATACATTTATTATTTAACTCTGATCTTGTTATTATTATTGCATTGATTATTTTCCTCTATTTATTATTACAGTAGAGTCTCACTTATCCAACACTCGCTTATCCAATGTTCTGGATTATCCAACACATTTTTGTAGTCAGTGTTTTCAATACATCATGATATTTTGGTGCTAAATTCATAGATACAGTAATTACTACATAGCATTACTGTGTATTGAACTACTTTTTCTGTAAAATTTGTTGTATAACATGATGTTTTGGTGCTTAATTTGTAAAATCAACCTAATTTGATGTTTAATAGGCTTTTCCTCAATCCCTCCTTATTATCCAAGATATTCGCTTATCCAAGCTTCTGCCGGCCCGTTTAGCTTGGATAAGTGAGACTCTACTGTACTCGAGTATAAGCCTAGTTTTTCAGCCCTTTTTTAAGACTGAAAAAGCCCCCCTTGGCTTATACTTGGCTGTGGGTCCTGGTTGGCTTATATTTGGGTCAGCTTATACTTGAGAATATATTGTACATTTATTATTTTTCTCTCTTATTTATTGGTATTATTACATTTATTATTTTTCTCTATTATTGTTGCTACTATTACATTTATTTTACTCTATTATTATTATTAATACATTTATTATTTCACTCTGATCTTGTTATTATTATTATTGCATTTATTATTTTACTGTATTTATTATTACATGTATTATTTTACTGTATTTATTATTATTATTATTACATGTATTATTTTACTCTATTATTATTAAAAGGATACATAAGCACATTTACATTGAAGATGATGAGAATAATGATTTGATCAGAGTTGGACAGTCTTAAATTTGAGCTTTATGTACATATTCAAAAACATTTAACCTACTGATGCCTCAATTAATGTAATTTTATTGGTATCTATTTTTATTTCTGAAATTTACCACCATCGGCTTATACTGGAGTCAGTGTTTTCCCAGTTTTTTTGTGGTAAAATTGGGTGCCTCAGCTTATATTCCGGTCGGCTTATATTGGAGTATATACGGTATATCTGATGAAAAATACTTGTTGGCAAAAATTTGTGTAAATTGGAAGTGATTGATGTTTTGAAAAAGACGCCGGGAGGAATCCTTGCCATCTCCTTGGCAGCATAAGAGCCTTACTCGGGCTACCTGAAAATGCTGCGAACGGAGCCCTTTTGCATGCCGAACGTGTGTGCTCTGCTATTGAGCTATTTCCCACCCTCTCCGCTCAGAGAGAAGAAAGAACTCCAGAAAATCCTGGATCGGAAGCGGCACAACAGCATCACCGAAGCCAAGTCCCGGGAGAGGAACAAAAAGGATGTGTGAGTTGAAGTCAAGCGGCTGATTTTCTTTGTTAACGATGTTTTCTAGGCTGGCCACCCCTGAAATGAAAGACACATATATATCTACCACTACTAAAAAAACCTAAAAAGATTAAAGCCAGGCAGTTTTAGTTTTATTATTTACAGTATTTATTTTTATTTACAGTATTACTGTAAATAAATAATAAATAACTTTTTAAAAAGACACAGTGTGCAAAAAGTAGCTACCAAGTTCACAGAGTTACTTGGCAGGGCTTCTCAATGCCAAGAATTAAGTCAAGAGGCATTGCTCTCCGACTCGGCAGAGCCCTGGAACCAGGCAGAAGTGGATGCTGCCTCTGGCCTCTGAATAGTGTGGAACTACAACTCCCAATGTTGCTCACCACTGACTGATGGCTGTGGCTGCTGGGAGGTGGAGTCCTTCAATATCTAAAGAGCCACATCTTCCCCACCCCGTGTTTTAAAGCTGACCCGGAGAAAGTGCAGCCAATGGCCTGAATGCAACCCCGAACCCTTTATTGGTGGCTCTTTGAGACTCCTCCGTAAGCCATCTTGAGAACTAAATCCTTTTAATGTGTTCGAGACTTCTGTTCAACCATTTCAAAGCTCCCTGCTTGGGCGGTGATGGCAGATCGTCAGCACAGATATAGCGTTGAGATGTCTCAGTAGTCCACAAGCAGAACATGAGTCAACAGTGTGATGCAGAGGTTCAAAAAACTCACAGCAACCTAGTAAATCCTTTATGCCAGAGTCCCTGTGGTGGGTGGTCAGGTTACATAGAAATAGGCTTTCTGCTTACCTTTATTTCACCCACAGGGAGCTGACCGAAATAAACAGGAGGCACATCACTGAATCCGTTAACTCCATCCGGAGGGTGAGTGTCCATTTCTTTCTTCCTACCCTCCTTATTTTCCGGAAGAGCCTGAAAACCTGGCTCTTTCAACAGGCTTTTGGCGACTGATTTCCTTAGTTTGGGATCGCCCTGTTGTTTATTTTACTTTATAGTAATTTTACTCCTTAGCCATACGTTGTCTCTAGGGTCGCCTTCTCCAGCACTTTAATGGGATAATAGTCCCTGGTACTTACCTCTCTTCTAATTTGCATCGTGCACTATTTGCACTTTTCTGGCCCACTCCTCTTTTAGGAGCCAACCCAGGTTTTTACCAAAGTATGTTTATTGTTTATTGGTATATGTGATTTTATCTGTTTTTGAGTTGTTTTCAACTGTTGAGTTTTATATTGTTTGTTGCCTGGCCCTGGCCCCATGTAAGCCGCCCCGAGTCCCCTTGGGGAGATGGGGCGGGGTATAAAAATGAAACTATTATTATTATTATTATTATTATTTCTATTACAATGTATACTACATATTTGGTGGGACTGGGAAGGGTACAACAACAATAATAACAATAATAATCATAAGCCAATAAAGCAGCGTGTTAAAGCGCTGAGATGCTGAACTTGTAGATCGAAAGGTCTCAGGGAGCGGAGTAAGCCTCAGCTTCTGCCAACCTAGCAGTTCAAAAACATGCAAATGTGAGTAGATCAATAGGGAGAAGTTAACGGCGCTCCATGCAGTCATGCCAGTGGCCACATGACCTTGGAGGTATCTACAGACAACGCTGGCTCTTTGGCTTAGAAATGGAGATGAGCACCAACCCCCAGAGTCGGACGAGACTGGGAGTTGATGTCAGGGGAAATCCTTTACCTAAAGGTGGTCCCAGAGGTGATTGGCACACTAGGTGCAATGCCTAACGACCTTGGCCAGCACTTAAAAAAAAATCAGCGCTGACAAAATCACCTGTCAGCTGCAAAAGGCCACCCTACTCAGATCTACACATACATCACATAGTCCTAGACTCTTGGGAAGTGTCCGACGTGTGATCTAGTACAAAAGCCAGCATAGTCGGGATGCTTCTCCTTGCACCCCTCAATAGATCCTTCTTTCTGTTTCAAAGCTTGAGGAGGCTCAGAAACGGCGTCAGGAGAAGCTGCTGGGAGGTCACCAGGGGATCCTGCAGCTGATTGACGAGGAAGAGCCACGGGTGAGTGCCACAGAAGTGTCTGGGGGCATCCTGGCCTGTCTAAAGGGAATTGGAGCCGGGGGGGGGAGGGGGGGCTGCAAAGGGCGAGGTGCCTTTGACTCATGAGATGTTTTGGACTCCAGCTCCCTCATTTCTGTACTGGAGCCCCCAGATGACATAGTGGACTAAGTGACTTGAAGGTTGGCTTGCTGACCTGAAAGCTGCCAGGTTCGAATCCCACCCGGGGAGAGTGTGGATGAGCTCCCTCTATCAGCTTCAGCTCCATGCGGGGACATGAGGGAAGCCTCCCACAAGGATAGTAAAACATCAAAACATCCAGGCGTCCCCTGGGCAACATCCTTGCAGACGGCCAATTCTCTCACTCCAGAAGCGACTCAAGTTGCTCCTGACACGGAAAAAAAAATTAATTCTGTACTAATGGGTGAAGCAGAAGAGGAGCCAAAACATTTTGGGAAGGTTCCCCACTGTTAAGTATCCTGTTTTGTATTTTTAAATACAACTCCCAGAAATCCTAACGGCTGGTAAACTAGCTGGGATTTCTGGGAGTTGTGGGCCAAAACACCTGGGGACCCACAGGTTGAGAACCACTGGTATAGATGTCTTGAAACGTATTTGCTGAAACTATATGCCAACCTTTGTGCTTCTTGCGTGTCATCTCCTCCCTTGTTTCAGTTGTTGGCCCAGCTAGAAGGAGAGTGTGACCTGGAGGCGCTTGCCCTGCGCCAGGAAATCGGCCGCTACCTACAGGAAGAGCTTGATGGCGGGGTCAGCAACGGTCACCCACCGCCCGGCTCCGGCGCCAGCCCTGCGCCCACCGAAGAGGAAGAGTTCACGGTCCTTTGAAACGTGGTCACAGAGCAGGTTGTGGAGTCTTGAATATCTTCTTCCATGCATCTCCTTCAGTGGGAGCGGGGGGGAAAAACCACACTAAAAGCACTTGGCTTTTGTTTTGCTTTCTTTTAAAAAAAGAACAAATGTTTTATTTTTTTAAAACTAATTTTTTTAATTAACTAACTGTAATTATTGTCTTTTTATGACTTCTCGAGGCTAGGAAAAGATTGGCCATGTGTACAAACGCATACGCCGTGCTCACCTGTGTTCTGGGGTACTGAAAAGGGAGTTGTATTTCGTAGGGAGAGCCTTTTAATGCACTGTTGCCAACAGACACTTTCTCCCCAATTCTTCTCCCATGCCGAGAGGGCGAGGGAACCAAAAGCGTTATGTTGACTATAGTTAACCACTCCCTGGTTGGAATGTAATGAACAGAAACGGAGCCTATGTAGAATTGCTTTAGTCCATCTCTCTCTCGCTACGCATAGGATCGCCCTGCGGAGAGCTGCATGCGCCGGAGGGCAATCTGTGGGGAAGGAAGTGCTCAAAATCATGCTTTTGGGGACGGAGGGACAGCCATTGGTCTCCCATTGTGGCATTATGGCCAAGTGACAATCTGGTCTCTCTTTTGCTCTGGATGTAATTTTTCCCCCTTTTTATTTTCTTTTTTTTAAAAATAATAAACTCATAATACAGTTACCTCCTTTTACTTCTTGGTAGTGGTTCACAAGCGGGAAAAGCAGCTGGGATTTATGGCACACTGGATGCTCCGTTGCTGTATTTTTTTGTTTATGTTTATATGAACCTTTGTCATTTGTGTACTTTGCCAAACTCCCATATTTCACCGTTGATCATCTCTTATCATCTTCTTAAGGTCGTCTTAATGTGTTGTCAAAAGCTTTCATGGCCGGAACCACTGGGTTGCTGTGAGTTTTCCAGGCTGTATGGCCATGTATGGAGCCCTCAGTGGCGCAGCGGATTAAACCGCTGAGCTGCTGAACTTGCACACCGAAAGGTCGCAGGTTCGAATCCAGGGAGCGGAGTGAGCACCTGCTGTTAGTAACCATACATGAGAAGATAGTAATAGGAATCTGCGGAGAGGGGTGAGCTCCCGTAGTTATCTCCAGCTTCTGCCAACCTAGTAGTTCGAAAACATGCAAATGTGAGTAGATCAATAGGGACCGCTCCGGCGGGAAGGTAACGGAGCTCCATGCAGTCGTGCCGGCCACATGACCTTGGAGGTGTCTATAGACAACGCCGGGTCTTCGGCTTAGAAATAGAGATGAGCACCAACCCCAGAGTCGGACAGCACTCCATGCAGTCATGCCAGCCACATGACCTAGGAGTTGTCTACGGACAATGCCAGCTCTTTGGCTTAGAAATAGAGATGAGCACCAACCCTAGTCGGACACGACCATACTTAATGTCAGGAGAAAACCTTTACCTTTACCTATGGTTATGTATGGAGCCCCGGTGGCGCAATGGATTAAATCGCTAAGCTGCTGAACTTGCAGACTGAAAGCTCAGCTGTTCGAATCTGGGGAGTGGGGTGAACTTCTGCTGTTAGCTCCAGCTTCTGCCAACCTAGTAGTTCAAAAACATGCAAATGTGAGTAGATTAATAGGTCTGGCAGGAAGGTAACAGCGCTCCATGCAGTCATGCCGGCCACATGACCTAGGAGGTGTCTACGGACAATGCCAGCTCTTTGGCTTGGAAATGGAGATGAGCACCAACCCCCAGAGTTGGACACAACTGGACTTAATGTCAGGAGGAAACCTTTACCTTTACCTATGGTTATGTATGGAGCCCCAGTGGCGTAACGGATTAAACCGCTGAGCTGCTGAACTTGCAGACCGAAAGGTCAGCGGTTCGAATCCGGGGAGTGGGGTGAACTTTTGCTGTTAGCTCCAGCTTCTGCCAACCTAGCAGTTCGAAAACATGCAAATGTGAGTAGATTAACAGGTCCCGCTCCGGCAGGAAGGTAACGGCGCTCTATGCAGTCATGCCTTTGGCTACATGACCTAGGAGGTGTCTAGCAGTTCAAAAACATGCAAATGTGAGTAGATCAATAGGTACTGCTCTGGTGGGAAGGTAATGGCACTCCATGCAGTCGTGCTGGCCACATGACCTTGGAGGTGTCTATAGACAACGCCGGGTCTTCGGCTTAGAAATAGAGATGAGCACCAACCCCCAGAGTCGGACACGACTGGACTTAATGTCAGGGGAAAAGTTTTACCTTTACCTAGAATCAGATTGGCTTTTTAAGCTGCCGTATCACACCGTTGACTCATCTTCAGCTTTTGTTCTCCTAAGACTCCCAAGATCCCTTTCCCATTGGACTGTTTTCAAGCAATGTGCCACTCATCCTATATCTCTGCATTTCATGTTTTTCTCCCTGTGTGTAGTACTACTCATTTCCCCTGTTGAACTTTATTTTGTTTAGTCCTGGCCCAGCTCTCTTTTCTCTTCAAGATGGTGTCCCTTTGAGAGGATGGACATCAGTCAAACCCAGGATTTTAGCCATCGCCCTCGCCCCGTCCCCCAAAATAATTGCACAGGTTTCTCCAGCAAATTTTTCAATCACTTTTTTTTTAAGAAAAAGGAAACACAAATACACACAACACAAAACAAATCCAAAATAGTTCAGGCAGCAGGACATAGAGAAAGGGCACATGTCGGGGAAGGAGACGACGGCAAGGGCGAGCAACCAGCAGGCACTGGCGAGAGACGGTGGGCAAGCGTGAACACGGCGTGACGTGACGTAGCAACACACAAGACCAGACAGTCGTGTGGGGAGGAAACGGGGGGCCGCCATGCAAACGGGGGGACAGGGTTTTGCCCCCCATTTTGAGGAGGTTGGGAGGAAGGAAGCACGGTGCACAGCGGCCACGGCAGAGGGAACGGGAAGGGAGTCCACACTTAGGGCGAGGGCAGACAGTGGGATCGGGGTCCGGGGTCCCTCCCCCTTGCTTAAATAAAAATAAAATAAAATTTTATGTTCTTCTCGTAAGCAAAATAAATTCAACTAAATAGAAATCTGGGTTCTGTACAGAAAAAGGAAGTCGGTGTGGGAATGTGGGGGTTGTGCCATGTGGACAGGGCCAAGGGAGGAAGACTAGCAGTTATTTTTTTTTGCTTTTGGATTTTGTGCTGTTCTGGATTTTTATTTATTTGATTTCTAAAAGTGGGGATTTGACTGTGCTTGGAACAGGGTAAACTGGCAGAGCAGGACTCTTCTTCCTTCTTGGTTTTGTCTACCAGTCTCCTCCAGCCGTGATCGAGTTATTTGGCCGGGAGGAGAACGGACAGCGCCAATCTCACTTCAATGCACCTAAAGGTTTAGTCAACGAGGGACATGGCTCAGGTGTCCAACCTTCAGGGTATGAAGTGCCCTCAGCTTGGATCAGAGAACAAAGAGCTGGGGGCTGGATGTTTGTATGGGCCTGGCATGATTGAACCCATCCTACATTTGTGAAGGTGGCAAGAGCTGGCTACGGAGGGGAGTGGTGTCACTTTCTTTCTCCACACCGTCTGAGATTTTCTTGTTCACCCAGATCAGCAGAGGAGAAATAACCCGTAGCCTGCCTTATTATTATTTGAGTCTCTTGCAACCGTCCCCACACACACCTAGATCTGGAGAAGATGGGTCTCTAAGACACTAGGGTTCCCCAAACACAATGGTCTGCAAGACATGAGTGTTCCTCAAACACAATGGTCTCCAAGACACTAGGGTTCCCCAAACAATGGTCTTCAAGACATGAATATTCTTCAAATACAGTGTTCTCCAAGACACTAGGGTTCCCCAAACATTATGGTCTTCAAGACACGAGTATTCCTCAAATACAATGGTCTCCAAGACACTAGGTTCCCCAAACACAATGGTCTTCAAGACACTAGTATTCCTCAAATACAATGGTCTCTAAGACACTAGGGTTCTCCAAACACAATGGTCTTCAAGACATGAGTATTCCTCAGATACAATGGTCTCTAAGACACTAGGGTTCCCCAAACATGATGGTCTCCAAGACACGAGTATTCCTCAAATACAATGGTCTCCAAGACACTAAGGTTCCCCAAACACAATGGTCTTCAAGACATGAATATTCTTCAAATACAGTGTTCTCCAAGACACTAGGGTTCCCCAGACACAATGGTCTTCAAGACACTAGTATTCCTCAAATACAATGGTCTCCAAGACACTAGGGTTCTCCAAACACAATGGTCTTCAAGACATGAGTATTCCTCAGATACAATGGTCTCTAAGACACTAGGGTTCCCCAAACATGATGGTCTCCAAGACACGAGTATTCCTCAAATACAATGGTCTCCAAGACACTAGGGTTCCCCAAACATGATGGTCTCCAAGACACGAGTATTACTCAAATACAATGGTCTCCAAGACACTAGGGTTCCCCAAACATTATGGTCTCCAAGACACGAGTATTACTCAAATACAATGCTCTCTAAGACACTAGGGTTCCCCAAACATGATGGTCTTAAAGACATGAGTATTCCTCAAATACAATGGTCTCCAAGACACTAGGGTTCCCCAAACACAATGGTCTTCAAGACACAAGTATTCCTCATATACAATGGTCTCCAAGACACTAGGGTTCCCCAAACATGATGGTTTCCAAGACACGAGTATTCCTCAAACACGATGGTCTCTAAGACACTAGGGTTCCCCAAACACGATGGTCTCCAAGACATGAGTGTTGCCCAAACACGATGGTCTCCCAAGACACTAGGGTTCCCCAAACACAGTGATCTCCAAGACACTAGTGTTCCCCAAACACAATGGTCTCCAAGACACTAGTGTTCCCCAAACACAATGGTCTCAAGACGCTACGTTCCCCAAACCCGATGTTCTCCCAAGAGGCAAGGAGAGCCTTGTCAAGAAACCAGGAGACGGGAGCAGCTCAATTTCTCCAACTGGAGAAGGAAGACCCTCTCCTTGGTCCAGTGCAGGAGGAGAACCAGAGTTAAACCCAGAGCCTTGCAGGATAAGCCCATTGTTGGCCACCGCCATCACCAACCACAGGTCACTGTTGGGCAAAGTCAACAGGAGAGACAGTGTCCCCGTGTTGAAGGGAGCCATGGAGTTGGGGTGAAGGGTATCTCCTTCCAAGTCAGCCTAGCCTCGAAGCCAACGAGCCCCAGCTGGACCCCCGTGGCTTAGAAGCCCTTGATGTGGCAGTAGGCTTCCAGGGCTGCCAGGAGGATGTAGATCAGCCAGAGGCTCACAAAGAGGAGGGTGGCGAGGGTCTTGTGGGTTCGGGGCCCACCCAGTTCTCCGCCAACCGGCGGGCGGCGCCGGTACATGAGCACGGCGATGCTGACGAAGGCAAAGATGGTAAAGAGGGTGACGGAGAAGGCCAGCGTGCCCGGCTGCACCACGAACGGCTTGCCCTGGCTGGCCCAGTAGCCGGCGGCAATGCTCCAAGCCACCCCGATGCCCAGGAAGACGTTGACGGCGTTGCTGCCCGTCACGTTGCCGATGGAGGCGTCCGCGTGCTGGTCTTGAATGGCAGCCACTTTGCTGGCAAAGGTATCTGCAAGACAAAGGGATTACACTGAAGAGGAAACACAGGCCAACTCAGGTAAGACGGCCTATAGTCTTCTACTTCCCCACTTTTAAGAAGTTACTATGGTCGCTCTTTACGTCTATATTACAGCATACATCTCCCTAAATACATCTATATATATAAAAGAATAATGAAATTTCGGCCTAGGACAAAACAACAAAATTACACATCCCAGAAACACTAAACTTGGCAGCACAACCCCTCATCCATGCCTCTACGTTCATACAACAAAAAGAAAAGAAAAGAAAGTCCTAATTAGAGGGAGGAATAATTGTTTATATCCAATTGCTGGCAGTTAGAAGGCTAAGCTCCGCCCACTTGGTCTCCTAGCAACCCACTCAGCCCAGGGGACAGGCAGAGTTAGGCCTCACTTAGGCCTCTTCCCCACTGCCTATAAGATACAGATTATCAGATTTGAACTGGATTATATGGCAGTGTAGACTCAAGGCCCTTCCACACAGCTATATAACCCATTTGTAATCCTATATTATCTGCTTTGAACTGGATTATCTTGACTCCACACTGCCATATAATCCACTTCAGTGTGCAGTCGGACACAACTGGACTTAATGTCAGGAGAAAACCTTTACCCTTTACCTTAACTACCACCAAATCCTCAGTACTTTATTTCCCATACCACCATACTTCGCCACAGCAACGCGTGGCCGGGCACAGCTAGTCTATATATATAAAAGGGTAATGGAATCACGGCACCGGACAAAACAACTAAACTAAACGCCCCACAACCTCAAAAATTGACAGCACAACCTTTCATCCACACCTCTACGTTCATACAACAAAAAGAAAAAAAAATAAAGTCCTAATTAGAGGGAGAGGAATAATTGTTTTTATCCAATTGCTGCCAGTTAGAAGGCTAAGCTCCGTCCACTTGGTCTCCTAGCAACCTACTCAGCCCAACAGATGGCCACCCAGCCTCTCAATAATAATAATAATAATAACAACAACAACAACAATAATAATTAATAATACAATCCTAAGGTTAGCAGATACCCCTAAGGATCATCCAGTTCAACTTCCTTATATCATGCAGGAGGACACAATGCAACCACTCCTCACAGATGGCCATCCCATATCTGCACAATAATAAGACACATCGAATCATAGCATCAGACAGTTAGGAGACACCCCTAAAGGCCATCCAGTCCAACCCAATTCTGCCATGCAGGACACAATCCAAGCACTCCCAACAGATGGCCACCCAGCCTCTCAATACTACTACTACTACTACTAATAATAATAATAATAATAATAATAATAACAACTTCATACAATCCTAAGGTTTGGAGTGACCCATAAGGATCATCCAGATCAACTTCCTTCTACCACGCAGGAGGACACAATCCAAGTGCTCCCAACAGATGGCCACCCAGCCTCTCAATACTATTACTACTACTACTACTACTACTAATAATAATAATAATAATAATAACAACAACATCATCATACAATCCTAAGGTTTGGAGTGACCCCTAAGGATCATCCAGATCAACTTCCTTCTACCACGCAGGAGGATACAATCCAAGCACTCCTGACAGATGGCCATCCAGCCTCAACAAGTTCTCACCAACACCACCAGACAACGCCACAGCAACGCGTGGCTGGGCACAGCTAGTATGTATGTATGTATGTGTGTGTGTGTGTGTGTGTGTGTATATATATATATATATATAATAAAAATATTAAAAATAAATACTTTATTTATAGCCCGCCCTCTCTCCCTTTCTAGTGAGGATGCATAGAAAAGGATCTAGCATCATTACTGATATCTGATCATCCACAACCAGGAGAAAACTGACATTAATGGGGTAACCATAAAATGCACACACACATAAATATTATGATCATCACACTACAAATCCCAGGTTGCTATAGGATGGAGCTGCGGCTGTTAAAGTGATTAGCAAAGTGCTGTAATTGTTCGTTAATTACAGTTAGTTAATCTGCCTCTGAATCCATTTAAATCATGCCTTGGAGTCCCACTAATGGATTGGTTGCCATCAATATTAACTGCCAGTTGCATGGTTCAATCCACCAAATAATGCTTTCGGGCTTCCTGTACAGATATTGTTTAAGAAACATTATTTACATTGGGTTGCTGTGAGTTTCCCGGGGGGTATGGCCATGTTCCAGAAGCATTCTCTCCTGACGTTTCACCCACGTCTATAGCAGGCATCCTCAGAGGTTGTGAGGTATGGAGAAACTAAGCTTAGGAGAGAATGCTTCTGGAACATGGCCATACCATCCGGGAAACTCACAGCCCAAGCCCACCCAGTCCAACCCCATTCTGCCATCTGGCTTCTGTACTCTAACAGACTCAAGCCTCAACATCTTCACTTAACACTAGCTTCTGCACTCTAACAGACCCAAGCCTCAACATATATATAAAAGGGTAATGGAATCACGGCACCAGACAAAACAACTAAACTAAACGCCCCACAACCTCGAAAATTGACAGCGTAACCTCTCATCCACGCCTCTACGTTCATACAACAAAAAGAAAAGAAAAATTAAGTCCTAGCCACAGCAACGCGTGGCCGGGCACAGCTAGTAATATTTCTAAATATCTTCTGGAACGTGGCCATACAGCCCGGAAAACATACAACAACCCTGTGATCCCGGCCATGAAAGCCTTCGACAACACATTGAACATCTCTATGAGGAAAAATATATTCCTGAGCTTCAGGAATAATGAGCAATAGGTCTGTTTTGCTCAGTGAGCTTCGGAAACACAAATGCGCTTCCAGTCCTTGCAAACAACCTTTGCTCCCCTCAATGCTGTCCTTAATACACACACATATGTAAATGGGGATTTAAGCACTTCATAGCACTTTGCTTTCTTACTCTGGGAATTATCCCTCTCACTTTCTCCACCAGCGCACCGAGACACAGCTTTCCCCTTTCCTAATCCCATCCTCCGGAGAGCCGGTTAAGTGCAGCCGCCTCTTCCTTCTCTTTCAGCATTGCCTCCGGCTTTGCCAGCCACAGAAAGTTAAATTTCCTGCTTTTTCATCCAAGTCATTAAAATGCACCGGAGCCTAGCTGCCGGCGACGGAGTTGCACCTTCAATATCGCAAGAAGGCGCTTGGGATTTGCTTCAGCCCAAACTGCGTGGGAACACACGGATGACATCCCTCGTGGGATATTAAACCTATCAGAGGTTTTTTTAATGGCCGTACAGGTTCTGGGAGACGTCATGCAAAAATGTATTTTCCAAGCGGTATCAGGCTCTCGTCACTATTCTGCAGCTAAGGACTATATTCTCCGGGAAGAGCAACATATTTGCATTCTGGAAATCCCTGCCCATGCTGGTTGCTCAAGCACTTTGCCTCCATGCCTAAGTTCTCCGGCACATATGTGGGCGAAGAAAGCCGCACTTTTTTGCCTGCATTGAATTCCATGCTGCAGGGGAAGGCTTGGCACCATTCTGCAGAGCACTGCGCATTCGCTTGCCCAGTGCCGTGCAAAACGAGGCTCGTGTTGCACAGCCGACATACGGAAACAGATGCCCGCCCCCTTCCCCCACTGACCAGGCACGGAGGTGCCTAGCGCCACGAAAACCACGGCCGTGACCGAGTCCTTGAGGCCGATGGTGCAGCCGAAGTGCCCAGCCAGGTCCCCGGTGAGGGCGGTGAGCACCCCGATGAGACAGATGGAGACGAAGAAGCAGGCCCAGCCACACCAGTACTCGGTGGGCGGCACAAAGGCGAAGAGGACCTTCCAGAAGACGGTCAGGAAGTGCATGATGTAATCGAAGCAGGAAGGGAGGCGCTCCTCGCCAGAGTCATCATCTTCATCATCACCTGTAAAAGAAGCCAGTGTTAGGATTTAGACCATGTTGAGGCATGAGTCTGTTAGCAGCAGCTATGTTAAGTGTTTGAAGATGTTGAGGCTTGAGTCTGTTACAGTGCAGAGGCTAGTATTAAGTATTTGAAGATGTTGAGGCTTGAGTCTGTTAGAGTGCAGAAGCTAGTGTTGAGTGTTTGAAGATGTTGAGGCTTGGGTCTGTTAAGAATGCAGAAGCTAGTGTTAAGTATTTGAAGATGTTGAGGCTTGAGTCTGTTAGAGTACAGAAGCCAGTGTTAGGTGTTATAAGATGTTGAGGCTTGGGTCTGTTAGAGTGCAGACGCTAGTGTTAAGTATTTGAAGATGGTGAGGCTTGAGTCTGTTAGTGTGCAGAAGCTAGTGTTAAATGTTTGAAGATGTTGAGGCTTGAGTCTGTTAGAATACAAAAGCCAGTGTTAGGAGTTAGAAAATGTTGAGGCTTGAGTCTGTTAGAGTACAGAAGCCAGTGTTAGGAGTTAGAATATATTGAGGCTTGAGTCTGTTAGAGTGCAGAAGCTAGTGTTAAGTGTTTGAAGATGTTGAGGTTTGAGTCTGTTAGAGTACAGAAGCCAGTGTTAGGAGTTAGAATATGTTGAGGCTTGAGTCTATTCGAGTACAAAAGCCAGTGTTAGGAGTTAGAAGATGTTGAGGCTTGTGTCTGTTAAAGTACAGAAGCCAGTGTTAGGAGTTAGCTGTTGAGGCTTGAATCTGTTAGCGTACAGAATAATAATAATAATAATAATAATAATAATAATAATAATAATAATAATAATTTATTTTTCCATCCCTCCACCATCTCCCCGAAGGGACTCGGGGCGGCTAACATGGGGCGATGCCCAAAACAAAACAGAATAAAGCAATTACAACAAATATCAAAACAAAAACAGTAATAACATAAATCAAATAAAATTTAAACATTTTAAAAATACAATAAAACACGTAAAATCAGAACAAATGAGTAATAATACAGCATCAGCCACTGGAGATAAAAGGAGTCGGGCATATAAAACACAATATCCAAAGCTTTAATAAAGTGCATAAACAAGCGTCAGAGAGTCAACTGGGATAATATGGGATAAGGTAAGGTAGGAAGGGATTAAAGTGCTAAGAAGGAAGTAAGTGCAGAAGCCAGTATTAGGAGCTAGAAGACAGTTGAGGCTTGAGTTCTTTGGAAGTAGACTGTTATAAAAGAGCTATACAGAGCAATATAGTTTTAACGAGACTGTTAAGACTATAAGTTAAAGATACAAAGTGAAACATACATTTCTTTTCAGGTTAAACTTTAAAACATCTACAGTAGAGTCTTACTTATCCAACATTCGCTTATCCAACGTTCTGGATTATCCAACACATTTTTGTAGTCAATGTTTTCAATATATCATGATATTTTGGTGCTAAATTCATAAATACAGTAATTACTACATAGCATTACTGCGTATTGAACTACCTTTTCTGCCAAATTTGTTGTCTAACATGATGTTTTGGTGCTTCATTTGTAAAATCATAACCTAATTTGATATTTAATAGGCTTTTCCTTAATGCCTCCTTATTATCCAACATATCCGCTTATCCAACATTCTGCAGACCCGTTTATGTTGGATATGTGAGACTCTACTGTAAGTGCAGAAGCCAGTATTAGGAGTTAGAAGACAGTTGAGGCTTGAGTTCCTTGGAAGCAGCCTGTTATAAAAGAGCTATACAGAGCAATATAGTTTTAAAGAGACTGTTAAGACTATAAGTTGAAGATACAAAGTGAAACATACATTTCTTGTCAGGTTAAACTTTAAAACATCTACCGGTACTTCCAAGGAACTCAAGCCTCAACTGTCTTCTAACTACACTCGATTATTGTTCACCCCATTTCCCAATGAACGCATATGCACAAATAACCCAGAGTTAATATTAGTTGTAGAGCTAAGTGCAGCATTTAGACATGGAATATATAACTCGTCATCCTAAACATACCAGCACTGACGGTGACAGCGCTCACAAACTGTTCCCTCCAACTGCTGCTGCCAACCACAAGCGCCAAGTTAGTTTTCTTGATCAATTTGTCCACAGTGCTCTGGAAAAGAAGGGCAAGGAAGAACTTCAGTGGGGAATACAAACACATACAGACACACATTTCTATTTTCAGACCAGCCAAGGGGGAAAGAGGTTAGCATTCCACTTTGGTCCAGAGAAAGAATACATTCTTGGAAATGAGAAGTCCAGCTGTCTTTCTCACCCTATGTGTCTTACCTTGAACTCATAGGACTCCTCGATAATAACTTCCAGTTTGGTGTACTCTCCCAGAGTGGGGCAGCCCATCTTGGCAATCTCTTCACCTCCTTCAGGCAGTCGATTCTCGTTGGAGTCCCCTGGGTTGGGAAAAATGGGGGGAAAGATAAGCATGATCCCCCCAACCCAGGTAAGGTAAAGGTAAAGGTTTCCCCTGACGTTAAGTCCAGTCGTGACCAACTCTGGGGGTTAGTGCTCATCTCCATTTCTAAGCCGAAGAGCCGGCGTTGTCCGTAGACACCTCCAAGGTCATGTGGCCATTGGCAGGACTGCATGGAGCGCCGTTACCTTACCTATTGATCTACTCACATTTGCATGTTTTCGAACTGCTAGGTTGGCAGTAGCTGGGGCTAACAGCGGGCGCTCATTCCGCTCCTGGGATTTGAACCTGGGACCTTTTTGGTCCACAAGTTTATTTATTTATTTATTTATTTATTTATCAAACTTATATGCCGCCACTCCCCTAGGGCTCGGGGCAGCTTACAAGAACCGGCTAAAATCAACAATTTAAAAACATCTTTAAAAAACATCTTAAAAACATCCTAAAAGTTCAGCAGCTCAGCGTTTTAACACACTGTGCCAACAAGTATTTAAATTTGGACGTATCGGGTATTTGTGCCAAATTTGGTCCAGTGAATATAAATACAGCCTGTGTATCAGTTACTTGAATTTTATTAGGTCCCTTTTATTCTGGCATTTTAAGTGAGGATGTTATTTTATATTGCTGCTGCAGTCCCCCCCAGCAATGAAGTCGACTGAATTGTACTTGGTGGTTGATTGATTTACTGCTGTATTAACTCTTCTTTTATTGTCTTACTGTGTTTTATTATTTTTTGTATATTGTTCAATGTATTTATGCTGTTGTTTCTGTAAATTGTGCTAGTTGGGCCTTGCCCCGTGTGAGCCGCCCCGAATCCCTGTGGGGAGATGGTGGTGGGGTATAAATAAAGTTTATTATTATTATTATTATTATTATTATTATTATTATTATTATTATTTACATTATAATTCATAACAGGAGCAAAATGACAGTAATGAAGGTGCAATGGATATAATGTTATGGTTGGTGGGTCACCACAACATGAGGAACTGGATTAAGGCGTCGTGGTATTAGGAAGGTTGAGGAACACTGCCCTATGTGATCCTCAGCCTATGTGGTCCTCAGCCATATGTGGTCCTCAGCCCATACTTCACCCAGTGCCCTCAGGCAGTCCCTTTTGCAAACCATATACTCTCCTTTCCTCTTCCCATGCCAACCTTCCCTTCGTTTCGTGTTTTTCCTCTGCACTGACCGTGCCGTGGGCCGGTGTCCAGCAGCACTGGCGGTCCCAGCTCCAGGTGGAAGTTCTTGTTCTTCTCGTACTCCTCGTCATCGATAATTTTTATTTCAATGTATTTCCTAGGGACGGAAACAGAACAAAATAAAAGCCCATCTCCGCAGGAAATGGATCGCCTTGATTAGCATCAAATAGCCTAGCAGCTTCAAAGCTTGGCTGCTTCCTGACTGGGGAATCAGGGCAGTAAATAAAGAGCAGCACTCAGAAAAATAAAGGGGAATTCCAGTCAAGAAAAAAAATCAAGGCCAGCTAACACCTCCCAACAAAGGATTCCCCCAGGCAGGAAGCAGCCAGGCTTTGAAGCTACAAGGCCATTCAATGCGAATCAAGGTGGCCAATTGCAACATTCACACTTGCCTCAAGCAGACAGGAGTTCTTTCTCCCATCGTGGACATAATAATAATAATAATAATAATAATAATAATAACAACAACAACAACAACAACAACAACAACAACAACAACAACAACTATGTGGCCCAAATGATTCATTGGAACTTATGCCTCAAGTACCACCTCCCAGCAGCAAAGAACTGGTGGGATCACAAACCTGCAAAGGTTGTGGAAAATGAGTACGCAAAGATACTGTGGGACTTCCGAATCCAGACTGACAAAGTTCTGGAACACAACACACCAGACATCACAGTTGTGGAAAAGAAAAACGTTTGGATTATTGATGTCGCCATCCCAGGTGACAGTCGCATTGACGAAAAACAACAGGAAAAACTCAGCCACGATCAGGACCTCAAGATTGAACTGCAAAGACTCTGGCAGAAACCAGTGCAGGTGGTCCCGGGGGTGATCGGCACATTGGGTACCATGCCAAAAGATCTCAGCCAGCATTTGGAAACAATAGGCATTGACAAAATTACGATCTGCCAACTGCAAAAGGCCACCTTGCTGGGATCTGCACGCATCATCCGAAAATACATCAACAGTCCTAGACACTTGGGAAGTGTTCGACTTGTGATTTTGTGATATGAAATCCAACATATCTATCTTGTTTGCTGTGTCATACAATGTCGCTGTGTCAATAATAATAATAATATTAATAATAATAATAATTTTATACCCCGCCCCATCTCCCCGAAGGGACTCGGGCGGCTTACATGGGGCCAAGCCCAGTCACCAGATAAAATCCTGGGTTCTTCCTAATGTTCAGTTAGAATCTTCTTTCCTGTAATTTGAACCCATTGCTCCCAGTCCTTGTCTCTAGGAAAGCCTTCGACAACACATTAGGAAGAACTTCCTGGCTGTAAGAGCTGTTCAAGAGAGGAACTCACTGCCACAAAGTGTGGTAGAGGCTTTTGAACAGAGGCTGGATGGCTATCTGTCAGAGGTGCTTTGATTGTGCTTTTCCTGCCTGTCAGAATGAGGTAGGACTGGATGACCCCTGGGGTCTCTTCCAACTCTGTGATGCTACATCTATTCCTGCTGGCACCATTGCAATGCCTATGGCTCTTTCCTCTTCCTACGCCAAAGGGATAAAGAGTTTCATTTATGCTGATGATCATGCCATCACCGCCCAAGCAGGGAGCTTTGAAAGGGTTGAACAGAAGCTCTAGGTGCTCTTACTGCCTATTTCAGTGAAAACCAGCTGATTCCTAATCCATCCAAAATGCAGACGTGTTTCAAGACAAGCATCTCGAGTTCTGAGAATTACCTGGGAAAGAATCCCACTGAAGTACTGCAACACTCCAAAATACTTGGGAGTCACTCCGGACTATGCTCTGACTTACAAGAAGCACTGCTTGAATATCAAGCAAAAAGTGGGTGCTAGATGACCCTGGCATTTGTGTCTACGCAAACTCCCACCACTCTTATCTGCCACCCAACATCGCTGGAGTCATTTCTGTGTAAGAGGCAAGAGCCCGGCTGTCAAAAAGCTCACATCCCGCTGCTGTCGCACACATACAAACACACAGACACCCTTTCTTCTCATTATGAACCAACCCTACAGCGTCTTTCTAGCCCAACTATGTCCCTGCCGTCATGCTCAGCAGCCTGGGTCTCGCTTGGTGCCATATGTTTAGTTCCTTAATTATAAACACAAAGAGACTGCCGGTATGGAGGCGAAAGAGGAGAATATGGGTGTTCATTGAATCACAGAACTGTATGAGACCTCAAGGACCATCTAGTCCAATGATAGGCAACCTTTGGTGCTTGGTGTGTCAAAATTCACCAAAAAACCTAGCATGACTTGGGTGACTTTGAGAAAAAAATCAAACATAATTTCACAATATATATAGTTTAAATAACAAAAATATATACTTGTAATATGTAACTGTATTTAATAAATCAAAAACTATTTACTACCATTATTTCCATGTACAACAATCTATGGTACCCCTTGCAATTCCCACGCTGATTTCTCTCTATTGTAGTTTCAATGTAGTCATGAATAATGAAAAATATAATAGTAATAATAATAATATACTAATATACTACAATAATAGAATATATGTATATCTATATATATAAAAGGGTAAATTTCGGCCTAGGACAAAACAACAAAACTACACATCCCAGAAACACTAAACTTGGCAGCACAACCCCTCATCCATGCCTCTATGTTCATACAACAAAAAGCTCCAGCTACTCCAGAAAATGGCCAGGCTTTGAGACTGCAAGGCTATTCACTGCTATTCCACCTGGCCAACAAAGGATTCCCATAAGCCACAGCAATGCGTGGCCGGGAAAAGCTAGTATATATGTGTGTGTGTGTGTGTGTGTGTGTGTGTGTATATATATATATATATGTATATATATATATATGTAATGTGCATAATTCCCATGGAATAACATCAAAACCACTGGACCAAATCACACCAAATTTGGCCACAAAAGGCATTAGTCATCCAATCAATCTGCATGCGGCAGCGTGTCAGCAAAAATGGCTAGGCGTGTCAGTGCTGACACACGTGTCATAGGTTGGCCATCACTGATCTAGTCCAATCCCCGGCCATGCAAGGAAACACAATCAAAGTACCCCCGACAGATGGCAATTTAGCCTTGGTTTAAAAAAACCCCGTAGAAGGGGATTGAGGGTTTGTTTTCAATATTTTCAATTTTTACAATATTGCATTTACTCCCATCTGCCGCCCTGTTCTGCTTCTTCCTTTGCACATCTATGCGCTCCTGCGTATTTGCACACATACGTTTGCCTCTGCTCCCGTTTGCACCCGCTGCTCGGGGCCTGTCGGCCGCACACGCGGTGCCTTGGCGTGTCTCTCGCCCGCCCTGTGGGCCAAACACGGCACCCGCCTTCCCTCCCGACACCATCGCCGGCACCACTTTCCCTTCCCTTGTGCAATTTAGGTCAGGGCCTGTCAAATGGGGAGCTGGAGGTTGCTGCAGCGCGGCTTCGGCGGGTGAAAGATTAAAATTTCCAGAAATTAATTCCATGTGTCTGACGGAGCCGCAGGGATGGCGAACGAACGTGGGCGGGTTGGGGAGGGGGACAAGGCAGCCAGGCAGAGAACAAGAGGATTGCTGAGACGGAGAGATAGCCGGGCACATATGCCCCTCGCACGTGCCGGTCGGTGCGTTTCCAGCTCATCCTGGCATTGGGTGGGCTAGTTAACCTGCGCCACTGAACACTGAGAGGTGCCACTGAAAATGTCACCAGAGTTCATAGAATCCTAGAATTGGAAGAGACCCCAAAGGCCATCCAGTCCACCCCCTTTCTGTCATACAAAAAGACACAATCAAATCCTTCCTGACAGATGGCCATCCAGTCCCTGTAGCATCACAGAGTTGGGGAGCCATGTAGTCCATTCCCTTGCTGTCATACAAAAAGACACACTCAAAGCACTCCTGATAGACAGTCATCCAGTCCTTGTAGCATCATGGAGAGCCATGTAGTCCATTCCCTTCCTGTCATACAAAAAGACACAATCAAAGCACTCCTGACAGACAGTCATCCAGTCCTTGTAGCATCATGGAGAGCCATTTAGTCCATTCCCTTTCTGCCATACAAAAAGACACAAAGCACTCCCGACAGATGGCCATCCAGTCCCTGTAGAATCACAGAGTTGGAGAGCCATTAAGTGCATTCCCTTTCTGCCATACAAAAAGACACAAAGCACTCCCAACAGATGGCCATCCAGTCGCTGTAGAATCATAGAGTTGCAGACCCATTTAGTCCATTCCCTTTCTGTCATAGAAAAAGACACAATCTAATCCCTCCTGACAGATGGCCATCCAGTCCCTGTAGAATCACAGAGTTGGAAGGCCATTTAGTCCATTCCCTTTCTGTCATACAAAAAGACACAATCAAATCCTTCCCGGCAGTTGGCCATCCAGTCCCTGTAGCATCACAGAGTCGGAGAGCCATTTAGTCCATTCCCTTCCTGTCATACCAAAAGACGAAGCCTCCGGTGGCCTAGGGGATAAAAGCCTCATGACTTGAAGGTTGGGTTGCTGACCTGAAGGCTGCCAGGTTCAAATCCCACCCGGGGAAAGCGCGGATGAGCTCCCTCTATCAGCTCCAGCTCCATGCGGGGACATGACAGAAGCCTCCCACAAGGATGGTAAAACATCAAAACATCTGGGCGTCCCCTGGGCAAAATCCTTGCAGACGGCCAATTCTCACTCCAGAAGCAACTTTCAGGTTGCTCCTGACACGAAAAAAAAACAAAACAAAAACCAAAAGACACAATCAAAGCACTCCCGACAGATGGCCATCCAGTCCCTGTAGCATCATGGATTCTGGAGGCTGTAGTCCAAAAATGCAACTCATCCAAGTCATGACCTCAACATGGATTGTGGGAACTGCAGTCTCCCAAAGTGAAATGTATTGTATAGTAATAATTTCCAAATTTGCACCTCTATGCGCATTAATCAACACAGGCAAATTAGGTTTACATCTCGGTCTTTTTTGGTCCCTTTGGGTGCAATGTATTTTATGTCTCAGCAGTTCCCATAATCCACCCCTTCCAGAATGGTTGCTTTGTCCTTCCTCCCCTTTTCTATTTGTTTGCTTGCTTATTACACAATCTCTCACCCAGATTGCCAGCCAAATCCCAGCCCACAAACCCTCTTCCCAATCAGAACAAAGGAAAAGCAGTTAAAAAACCTGCAAACATATTAAAACTGTAAATTTCTTATGGGAGGAAAACCAAATACTCTGAGCAGAAATAACAACTGAGCAATTACGAATCCAAAGGAAGGAGGAATAATATGTCTGTGCCTGGTGTTCCAAACTGGCACGAGACTATGACAATATGACATATCTCTCAGGGTTTGTTTACACTGGTTTAACAACTCATTTTCATGGATGATCCTGTGTTGTTCTCAAATCTTCATGTTTATTGTGGGATAATCCTAGGTTAGTCTTGCTTAAAGGAAAGTTGGCGGACGCTCCAGAGTTTGGTTGAACATAAACAAAGCAATAAGGTGTTGTCGAAGGCTTTCATGGCCAGAATCACTGGGTTGCTGTGAGTTTTCCCGGCTGTATGGCCATGTTCCAGAAGCATTCTCTCCTGACGTTTCGCCCACATCTATGGCAGGCATCCTCAGAGGTTGTGAGGTACATTGGAAACTAGGCAAGCAGGGTTTATATATCTGTGGAATAATGCCCAGGGTGGGAGAAAGAACTCTTGTCTGTTGGAAGCAAGTGTGAATGTGGCAATTATAATTATGTATTAATTTGTCGTGATTGGATTGTATTTTGTATTTTATATTGTTGTATTTCTGTATATTGTTGGGCTTGGTTCCCCATGTGAGCCGCCCCCTCGGGGAGATGGGGCGAGATACAAGAATAAAGTTATTAATAACAACAATAATCATCATCATCATCATCGTCACCTTGATTAGCAATACAACAATAAAATTAAAATTATTATTATTATTATTATTATTATTATGATTAAAAATAATAACCTTGATTGGCATTGAAAAGCCTTGCAGCTTCAAGACCTCATTGATGTTTATTTGAGGCAAGTGTGAATGTTGCAATTGGCCACCTTGATTAGCATTGAATAGCCTTGCAGCTTTGAAGTCTGGCTTCTTCCTGCCTGGGGGAATCCTTTGTTGGGAGGCGTTAGCTGGCCCTGATCGTTTCCTGCCTGGAATTCCCCTATCTTCTGAGCGTTGTTCTTTATTTATTGACCTGATTTTAGAGGTTTTTTTAATATTGTTCATTTTTCATGGTTTCCTCCCTTCTGTTGAAATTGTCCACGTGTTTGTGGATTTAATGGCTTCTCTGTGTAGTCCGATACTGCGGTTTCCCGCAGGCACGAAGCAGGCAGGCTTTGAAGCTGCAAGGCCATTCGATGCTAATCAAGGTGGCCAATTGCAACATTCCGCACTTGCCTCCAACAGACAAGAGTTCTTTCTTTCTCCCACCCAGGAGATTATTTCACAGAGATATAAACCCAATTTGCTACGTTTCCAACAGACTTCACAACATCCGGGGATGCCTGCCATAGATGTGGGAGAAACGTCAGGAGAGGATGCTTCTGGAACATGGCCAGACAGCCTAGAAAACTCACAGCAACCCATTCTAGGATTCGAACAATACAATAATTATATAACAATATAATAACATATAATACTAATATTATGGTATACTAATAATATAATACAGTAGAGTCTCACTAATCCAAGCCTCGCTTATCCAAGCCTCTGGATAATCCAAGCCATTTTTGTAGTCAATGTTTTCAATATATCGTGATATTTTGGTGCTAAATTCATAAATACAGTAATTACAACATAACATTACTGCGTATTGAACTACTTTTTCTGTCAAATTTGTTGTATAACATGAAGTTTTGGTGCTTAATTTGTAAAATCATAACCTAATTTGATGTTTAATAGGCTTTTCCTTAATCTCTCCTTATTATCCAAGTTATTCGCTTATCCAAGCTTCTGCCGGCCCATTTAGCTTGGATTAGTGAGACTCTACTGTATCTATATATAAAAAAGAGTGATGGAATCACGGCACCAGACAAAACAACAAAACTACAGGCCCCCCAACCTCGAAATTTGACAACACAACCCATCATCCACGCCTCTAGGTTGATAAAACAAAAAGAAAAGAAAAATAAAGTCCTAATTAGAGGGAGAGGAATAATTGCTTTTATCCAATTGCTGCCAGTTAGAAGGCTAAGCTCCTCCAACTTGGTCTCCTAGCAACCCAATAAAAAATAATAAAAAACACTAAAAAATTAATACAATAAAATACTATAATAACAGAAAATAACTAAAAAGAATACAAGAAAATAATAAAATATAATAAATAAAA
Source organism: Anolis carolinensis (assembly GCF_035594765.1). Lineage (NCBI taxonomy): Eukaryota > Metazoa > Chordata > Lepidosauria > Squamata > Anolidae > Anolis > Anolis carolinensis. The sequence continues at coordinate 7,019,059 of NW_026943825.1, forward strand.
AGATAACTTACAATAAAATTAATTAAAAAATACAAATAACGTCAAATAAAAATTACACAACAATTTTTAACCAATACCACCACCACTTTGCCACAGCAACGCGTGGCCGGGCACAGCTGGTATTGTATATACGTATAATATTGAAAACTCACTGCAACCCAATGCAATAAAGCTTCAGTTGGGGAGCAGAGGGGTGAAGGATCCTGCTCTAGCCTTGCAGAGTAAACAGCAAAACAGGAGAAAAGTAGAGAGTTGGTATTATTTATTATTTATTTGTTTACCATATTTATATCCCGGCTTTCTCTACCCCGGGGGGGGGGGGGGGACTCAAGGTGGCTTACAAATGGCACTACTATAGTGCCTTGGGCTTTAAAATAGTAAGATTAAATTAAAATTAAGCTTCCTTTGTCAGTTATTGGGGATTAGAAAAGGAACTAGATCCATAAGATTGACCATCTAAATTGAAATCATAAGTAAAGCAAAGCCCTCCCAATGAACGGCCGTCTAATCTCCAGAGAAGGAGACTGCGCTGGACTCCAAAGCAGCGTTGAACAGCTCTTGCCATCGAGAGGCTGTCCCTATTGTTTAGGTGGAATCTCTTTTCCCACCATATAAATCCACGGCTCCGTTGTGTCCTAGATTCTGGAGCCGCAGGAAACGAGCTTGCCTTGACATCCTTTCAATTATTTAAACGTGGCCATCATGTTCGCTCTCAGTCTTCTCTTCATGAGAGTTTTCTTGTGTCCCATATCATACGTTAAAAGGGAATCTTAACTAATTCATATAAAACAGAACAGAGTTCAGTGGAGTCTCCTTCTCTTGGAGTTTTTAAGCAGAGCTTGGATGGCCATCAGTCAGGGGTGCTTTGATTGTGTGTTGGACTGGATGGCCCTTGCGGTCTATTATTCTTTAGCAATCTGAAATGCTGCATTGGACTATCATCCATCACATATCTTGTCGAAGGCTTTCATGGCCAGAATCACAGGGTTGCAGTGAGTTTTTTGGGCTGTATGGCCATATTGCAGAAGCATTCTCTCCTGACGTTTCGCCCACATCTATGGTAGGCATCCTTAGAGGTTGTGAGGTCAAATCACTCCCAACAGATGGCCATCCAGCCTCTGCTTCAAAACTTCTAGAGGAGGAGACTCAATAATCATCATTATTGTCATCATTATTATATTATGACACAGCAAACAAGATAGATATACTGGATTTCGTATCACAAAATCACAAGTCGAACACTTCCCAAGTGTCTAGGACTGTGTGATGTATTTTTGGATGATGCATGCAGATCCCAGTAGGGTGGCCTTTTGCAGTTGGCAGACCATTATTATTATTATTATTATTATTATTATTATTATTATTATTATTATTACTACTGCTACTACTATCAAGGATGGCAGGCATTCTCAAAGACCTCACAACCACTGAGGATGCCTGCCATAGTGAAACGTCAGGAGAGAATGCTTCTGGAACATGGCCATACAGCCTGAAAAACTCACAACAACCCGTTGTGAGGTCTGTTCGAAACAAGGCAAATGGGAATGTTGCCATTGGCCAGGATGATTAACACTGAATAGCCTTGCAGCTTCAAAGCCTGGCTGCTTCCTTTGTTGGGAGATGTTAGCTGGCCCTGATTGAATCCGACCTTGTGGGCTTCTTAATCCAAATTTGGACTGGATAGCCCTTCAAAGAGGGGACCTTCTGCTGGACATTTAGTTTCACCCCTTCCATGACTGGTTTGGTTTTGGATTGGCTTTTTCAAAGCTCCCTCTGTTCCGTTCCCTGATAATAATAACAACAACTTTATTTATACCCTGCCCCATCTCCCTTGAGGGGACTCAGAGCGGCTTACAACAGTGTAAATAACACAACCATAATCAAAATAAAACGATGAGATTGCCTGGACCTGCCACAGATACATAAACCCCACATGCCTAGTTTCCAACAGACCTCACAACCTCTGAGGATGCCTGCCATAGATGTGGGTGAAACGTCAGGAGAGAATGCTTCCTGAACATGGCCATACAACCTGAAACACTCACCGCAACCCATCACATCTCTCTCTTAATTCACAAAATGCACATTTCCTTCCTTCCCAGCCACCCACCGACCCACCCACGCCGTTCTCCCATCTCTTACATGGTCTCGTCGTTCTGGAACTCCACTTTGCCGGCCACCTCCTCGTAATCCTCTCCCGCCTTGGCCGTGCCTTCAATGGTGTGGAAGGGGATGGCCACTCGCCCGCGGGCCCCTGAGGTCCTCAGCACCTTGATGCGCACGGCACCCACGCTCTCGCTCACCCGCATGGAGGCTCCTTCAAAGGTGAAGATGCCGGCGTGGTCGTCGTCGAAGATGGTGACGGTTGCCATCTTGGAAGGGCCGAGGCACGCTTTGGGGGGAGGCTCAGGCCCCGGCTCGGACCAGGCGGCCCTCACGTTGCTGAGGTGGACGTAAAAGTACTCGTCCTCCTCGAAAATGTCGTCGTCGATGATGCCGACGCGCACTTCCTTGTGCGTCTCCCCCGGCTTGAAGAGCAAAGTGCCCTCGGCAAACTCGTAGTCCGAGCCGGCGTTGGCTGTCCCGTCCTCGGTGCGGAAGTCCACTCGCAGCGTGACGCGGCCGGGGTCCCCTCCTCGGCGGGCCACGGTCAGCACCACGGAGCCACAGTTCTCAAAGCATTGGTAATGCGACGGTTCGAAGCCGACTTTGGTCACGGACTCGTCTTCTTCCACGCGCACCTCTTGCATGCTTATCGCTTTGCGGGCTTGGTCGGCAGCGTGCTTCTTGAGGATATTCCCGGCGCCGATCATCATGCGTGTGGCCTGGATGCGGTAAAAGGCTCGGCTTTTCTGTTGCTGAACCAGCACATGGTAGTTCGCCATCTCGATCAGTTGTTCCATGTCCTTTTCTGGGTGCTTCTGCTTGAGGTCCCTCAAAGTGCGAGCCATGTCCCGCCGGGCTTCGTCGTCCTGGTCCTTCTCCCCATCCACGAGGCCTTCACACCCCTCCTTGAGTGAGTTATCCATCTCCATGTCCAGTTTCGGGTAACCGGTATCGCCTTCGGTCTCGATGATAAGGCCCCGGGCTTTGTCCGCGCGGTACTTCTTCTGAACGTACTTGTAGAAGAGCAGCCTCCGGTCGGCCACCCAAGCCTGAAGCACGCAGAGAGGAAAGAAGAGGAAGGTAAGAAGGCCTTCCCATAACTCGACCACACCAGGAGAAAACCAGGCCAAGATGAGGTACAGCCAGATGTAGGCGAAGATGCTCCACGCCGCAGTGACAAAGAAGACCCGCAGGTGTTTGATGCGCCGCACCTCGCCTTCCGGGACCACGTGGATGCAGACCGCTATGATGATGAACATGTTGAAGGCGGCGCTCCCGACGATGGTGCTGGGCCCCATATCTCCGGCGTTGAAGTTGTGGCCCACGATTTCAATGATGGAGAGGAGGATCTCGGGAGCGGAGGAACCCAACGCCATGAGGGTCAGGTTGGAGACCGTCTCGTTCCAGATGCGGATGGTGGTGGTGGTGGTCTCGCCGTTGGGCTTTTTGATGGTGATCTCCTTCTCCTGCGAGGTGATGACTTCGATCGAGGACATGAAGCGGTCCGCAATGATGGACATGCCCAGGAACATGTAGATCAGCGCCACGAAGTAGACGATGGCCCTGGCCACTTTGTCGCCCACGGAAGGGTTCTGGGGGAGCCACACGGGCAGGATGACGCCTTCTTTGCACTCGGTGGCCTCCTCGCACTTGGCACTTCGGTTGCTGCCATCCGCGGACGCTGCCCCGGTCCCGGGGAAGCTCAGGTGGTCGTCCACGGTTGCCAACGGCGCTGGGAGGAAGAGAGCCAACAGCAAGGCTGACGCCTTCAGACGCGACAGACGCGACATGGCGAGGCAAATGAAACCTGTGGGCGAGGAAGCAGAGTGTTAATGAGGTGATGGCACATGCCTCGCATTCTGATCTCTTAAGCACAGTACGCAAAATGCCCAGCCTAGGAGCTTAAATACGAGCAGATCTGGCTCTCTAAGGGTTTATGGACTGTAGCTCCCCTTAATCACATGTGCTTGGCGTGTTCCACCGGGAGGATGCTTCCCCACCTCTCTAGAAGGCGGATTTGTCCAAACATGGGTCCCAAAATGAGCCCCATTCACATTTGGTGAATATCACGATACCTTCACCGTGGAAAAGAAGGAAGGTGCGCTAGACCCAGCCGGTTTCAATCCTCGTCTCCCAAGTCCTTGCAAAATGGCATCATTTATTTATTTATTTATTTATTTATTTATTTACAGCATTTATATTCTGCCCTTCTCACCCCGAAGGGGACTCAGGGCGGATCACATTACACATATAGGCAAACATTCAATGCCTTTTTAACATAGAACAAAGACAAACAAACATAGGCTCCGAGCGGGGCTTGAACTCATGACCTCCTGGTCAGAGTGATTCATTGCAGTTAATTGCACTGGCTTACTCTCCCACCTGCGCCACAGCCCGGGCCTCATCATCATCATCATCATCATCATCATCATTGTCATTAATGAGTCAGGGAACGAAACCCTGCAAAGAATGGGTTCTTGGTCCAAAGGGGATCATGATCCAAAGAGAATCAGTCAGGACTTTGGCTCCCAAAGAGGATCAAGAGAAGCGGAGGGCAGGGAATGATCATAAAAACCCTTCCAGTTTTGTGTCTTTTTATGTTAGCAAGAATCACTGGGTTGCCACGTGGAAAGAAGTTGCTGCACCTAGTTGCAGCTCCCATTCACAATAATAGCCTGGGGTTCAATACTGGGATTGAATTTAAAGTAATGCCTCCACATTCGTAACTCCTCAACCAATGGCAGTCCTGGTCTGCGGCAAGTACTGGCTTGTTCAGTAGACTCTGCTCTACAGTTAGTTCCATTTGGTTCCATACTTCGCCTTTTAACAACACAACCGTTCAATGCTAAGGCTTCCCCGTCTGCGCAGGGTTCCATACTTCGCCTTTTAACAACACAACCGTTCAATGCTAAGGCTTTCCCGTCTGCGCAGGGTTCCATACTTCGCCTTTTAACAACACAACCGTTCAATGCTAAGGCTTCCCCGTCTGCGCAGGGTTCTATATTTCACACTTTAACAACACAACCGTTCAATGCTAAGGCTTCCCTGTCTGCGCAGGGTTCCATACTTCACATTTTAACAGCACAACCGTTCAATGCTAAGGCTTCCCACCAAATGGAACTGTAGAGGAGAGTCTACTGAACAAGCCAATACCTGCCACAGACCAGGACTGCCATCTGTTGAGGAGTTACGAAGGTGGAGGCATTACTTTTCATTCAACCCTCGTACTTATGGGCTTGCTTACATCCTCCTAGGGAGCATCCACACTGCAGTTTGACTCCAGTTTAACACTTAAGGGCTCCATGCTATGGATTATATGGTTTATTATTTATTTATTTATTTATTTATTTATTTATTTACAGTATTTATATTCCGCCCTTCTCACCCCAAAGGGGATTCAGGGCGGATCACATTATACACACATAGGGCAAACATTCAATGCCCATAAACACATCAAACAGAGACCGAGACAGATTATATGGTATAATTGTTTCAGACCATATAATTCTGGTTTTAAAGAACAATGTTTTAAAGGATGGTGGGCGCAGCATGTTAAAGCGTTGAGCCGCTGAACTTGAGGACCAAAAGGTCGCAGGTTCGAATTATCAGAGGCAAGTGGGAATGTTGCAACTGGCCACCTTGGTTAGCATTGAATAGCCTTACAGCTTCAAAGCCTGGCTGCAATTATGTTACGATGCAAGTACTAAAGGTAAAGGTAAAGGTTTCCCCTGACGTTAAGTCCAGTCGTGACCGACTCTGCGGGTTGGTGCTCATCTCCATTTCTAAGCCGAAGAGCCGGCGTTGTCCATAGACACCTCCAAGGTCATGTGGCCACTGGCATGACTGAATGGAGCGCCGTTACCTTCCCGCTGGAGTGGTACCTATTGATCTACTCACACTCTGGGGGTTGGTGCTCATCTCCATTTATAAGCCGAAGAGCCGGCATTGTCCATAGACACCTCCAAGGTCATGTGGACACTGGCATGACTGCATGGAGCGCCGTTACCTTCCCGCCGGAGCGGTACCTATTGATCTACTCACATTTGCATGTTTTCGAACTGCTAGGTTGGCAGGAGCTGGGGCTAACAGCGGGTGCTCATTCCGCTCCCAGGATTTGAACCTGGGACCTTTTGGTCCGCAAGTTCAGCAGCTCAGCGCTTGAACACACTGCGCCACCAGGGGCCCCACGATGCAAGTACCCCCTAGTAATTTGTTTGTATATGATTTTGAAAGTAGGCTGTTAGGAATTGTGGGAGTTGAACTCCAAAACACCCGGAGGACCGAAGTTTGCCCATGCCTGGTGAAGACTCATATAATCCAGTTCGAAGCAGATAATCTGTATTATCTGCTTTGATACTCTGGATTATATGGAAGTGTACAAGAAGCTCCAGTTGGCACATTACTGGCAAACTGACCCTTGCAAATAGGGGACCCTTGCGCACTTGATGCACATTGTTCCCGTGATGCATTTCATCGCTCACACACACCGTTACTCCGAGACATTATCTTCGCTAAGAAGACACAAAAGTTGCATTATGTAAAAGGTGATGTAGCATTCCGGCAATTGAGTTTTGTGACTATAAACACACAAATTAGCATAAGCACATGTTATGTAAATCTTATGCAATCTCCCTCTTTTTTTTCTAGCTGTGTGTCACCGGCCATCACAGGGGAGAATGGCCTGAGACCCGGGGGAGCAACTCACAACCCTTGGGAAATAGCCTTTCTTTAAGGACAATTCCCAGGACTCTGCAACAGTCAATGGTGGATTGTGGGAAGTGTTGCCTACGGGGCGGGGGGGGGGGGGGGGGGAATGAACTTTTCCAAGATCTAAGAATTTTGGGAGAGACGAGAGAGGCTTGGTCAGGACAACATTTAAAACATTGAAACTGTAATGTTTATATTTTATTTCATTGTATAGTAAAGTCTCACTTATCCAACATAAACGGGCTGGCAGAATGTTGGATAAGTGAAAATGTTGGATAATGAGGAGGGATCCAGGAAATGCCTATTAAACACCAAATTACATTAAGATTTTACAAATTAAGCACCAAAACATCATGTTTTACAACAAATTGACAGAAAAAGAAGTCCAAAACACAGTAACGTTACGTAGTAATAGCTGTATTTACGAATTTAGCACCAAAGCTTCACAATGTATTGAAATGGCGGGTACCCAAGATATTGTTTGAGATTGGGATTATTGTCTGTGTTTTAAGTTATTTTTAACTTTTTGTGAGAAGTGTTATTATGGTGTGATTTTATTGTGTTACTGTTTTTATTGATGTAACACTGTTTTGGGCTTGTCCCAGTGTAAGCTGTCCTGAGTCCTTCGGGAGCTGGAGCTGGGTATAAATAAAGTTTTTATTATTATTATTATTATTAATAATAATAATAATAATAATACAGTAGAGTCTCGCTTATCCAACGTAAATGGGCCGGCAGAATGTTGGATAAGCGAATATGTTGGATAATAAGGAGAGATTAAGGAGAAGCCTATTAAACATCAAATTAGGTTATGATTTTACAAATTAAGCACCAAAACATCATGTTATACAACAAATTTGACAGAAAAGTAGTTCAATATGCAGTAATGCCACGTAGTAATTACTGTATTTACGAATTCAGCACCAAAATATCAAGATGAATTGAAAACATTGACTACAAAAATGCACTGGATAATCCAGAACGTTGGATAAGCGAATGTTGGATAAGTGAGACTCTACTGTAGCTGTATTTACGAATTTAGCACCAAAACTTTACAATGTATTGAAATGGCGGGTACCCAAGATATACTTTGAGATTGGGATTATTGTCTGTGTTTTAAGTTATTTTTAACTTTTGTGAGAAGTGTTATTATAGTGTGATTTTATTGTGTTACTATTTTTATTGATGTAATACTGTTTTGGGCTTGTCCCAGTGTAAGCCGTCCCGAGTCCATCAGGAGCTGGATATAAATAAAGTTTTATTATTATTATTATTATTATTATTATTATTATTATTATTAATAATAATAATAATAATAATAATAATAATAATAACAACAAACGTAAGGCCATCAGCTAATGATGGGGTTCTGGTCCAACCCAGGCATTGTTGCTGTGTAAGACAAGAATGATCTTTATTATATACAGTATTAATGAACAGGGACACAACAGTGTGTTCTTGCATTTGTATGTGTTGAGGAGATGCAGCTCATACCTTCTGTTTTCTATTCCTGGGATCGGGAGGAGTCGGGGAGGATGGGATATATTTATCAGCCTCGGCTGGTGCAGAGAAGGAGGCAGCCTTCTCCTCTTTGCAGGAAAGGAGTGAAAGGGGAAGGGAGGCGGCAGAGAAAAAAAGCTCCTTTTTGGAGATGCTGCATTTTGTGCTCCAGATTTTTTTGCCATCCAAAAGCCTTGGAACACGGAAACCGTTTTAGGTCTAAAACAAGTTTGCAGACAATTATCTCTGGGGATGCATGCCTTTCCAAAAGGCGAAGCACGTGGTGCATCTGCACTGTAGATTTAATGCAGTTTGACACCACTCAACCATCAGGTTCAGTGCTATGGTCATTGTCGTTTTACAAGGCCTTCTTTAGCCTCGTCTGCCAAATAGTGTTACTGAATTACAGTTTCATTCAATCAGATTAAATCAGACATGGACAAACTTTGGCCCTCCAGGTGTTTTGGACTTATTATTATTATTACAGTAGAGTCTCACTTATCCAAGCCTCGCTTATCCAAGCCATTTTTGTAGTCAATGTTTTCAATATATCGAGATATTTTGGTGCTAAATTTGTAAATACAGTAATTACAACATAACATTACAGCGTATTGAACTGCTTTTTCTGTAAAATTTGTTGTAAAACATGATGCTTTGGTGCTTATTTTGTAAAATCATAACCTAATTTGATGTTTAATAGGCGTTTCCTTAATCCCTCCTTATTATCCAAGATATTTGCTTATCCAAGCTTCTGCCGGCCCGTTTAGCTTGGATAAGTGAGACTCTACTGTATTAGGTAAAGGTTTCCCCTGACGTTAAGTCTATTTGTGTCCAACTCTGGGGTTAGTGCTCATCTCCATTTCTAAGCCGAAGAGCCTGCATTGTCCGTAGACACCTCCAAAATCATGTGGCTGGCATGACTGCATGGAGCGTCATTACCATCCCTATTGATCTATTCACATTTGCATGTTTTCGGACTGCTAGGTTGGCAGAAGCTGGAGCTAACAGCGGGTGCTCACTCCGCGCCCTGGATTCGAACCTGCAACCTCTCAGTCTGCAAGTTTAGCAGCTCAGCGGTTTAATCCGCTGCACCACTGAGGGCTCCATACATGGCCATACAGCCTGGAAAACTCACAGCAACCCAGTGGTTCCGGCCATGAAAGCCTTCGACAACACCTTAAGAAGACCTTCCTGATGATAAGAGATGATCAACGGTGAAATATGGGAGCTTGGCAAAGTACACAAATGACAAAAATTCGTATAAACATAAACAAAGATATGTAGCTATTCAACCACTGCAAGGTCAGCAGCTCAGTGCTTTAACACACTGTGCCACCGGTGGCTCCATTATTATTGTTGTTGTTGTTGTTGTTGTTGTTATTTTATCATGACACAGCAAACAAGATAGATATGCTGAATTTCGTATCACAAAATCACAAGTCGAACACTTCCCAAGTGTCTAGAACTGTGTGATGTATTTTCGGATGATGCGTGCAGATCCCAGTAGGGTGGCCTTTTGCAGTTGGCAGATCGTAATTTTGTCAATGTCTATTGTTTCCAAATGCCGGCTGAGATCTTTTGGCACGGTACCCAATGTGCCCATCACCACCGGGACCACCTGCACTGGTTTCTGCCAGAGTCTTTGCAGTTCAATCTTGAGGTCCTGATAGCGGCTGAGTTTTTCCTGTTGTTTTTCGTCAATGCGACTGTCACCTGGGATGGCGACATCAATGATCCAAACCTTTTTCTTTTCCACAACTGTGATGTCTGGTGTGTTGTGTTCCAGAACTTTGTCAGTCTGGATTCGGAAGTCCCACAGTATCTTTGCATGCTCATTTTCCACAACCTTTGCAGGTTTATGATCCCACCAGTTCTTTGCTGCTGGGAGGTGGTACTTGAGGCATAAGTTCCAATGGATCATTTGGGCCACACAGTTGTGCCTCTGTTTGTAGTCTGTCTGTGCAATTTTCTTACAGCAGCTGAGGATATGATCAATGGTTTTGTCGGTTTCCTTGCATAGTCTGCATTTTGGGTCATCAGCTGATTTTTCGATCTTGGCCTTAATTGCATTTGTTCTGATGGCTTGCTCCTGGGCTGCAGGGATCAGGCCTTCTGTCTCCTTCTTCAGGGTCCCATTCATGAGCCAGAGCCAGGTCTTCTCCTTATCAGCTTTTCCTTTAATTTTGTCAAGGAACTTTCCATGCAGTGTTTTGTTGTGCCAGCTGTCAGCTCTAGTTTGTAGTGTGGTTTTCTTGTACTGATTTTTTGTCTGCTGTGTTTTGAGGAGTTTCTGATTTTTGACTTCAATCAAAGCAGGTTCTTCACTTTGCTTTACATATTCTTATTCTTATTCTTATTTAAACTCCACTTTATCTCTCCCTCAAAGCGGCAGCTCCCAGGATTCCACAGCATGGAGCCATGGTAGTTAAAGTGGGATCAACTGCATTATTTCTACAGTGTAGATGAACTCCGCCGATTCTATCCAGTCTGAAATGGGGGGTCTTTGGCTTTTGCTTCAAGCTCAGGCTTCTCATTAGCATCTGGCCAAGAGCGTAGAAAGACTATCTAGACCTTTCCGCTGATCCCGCAGTGCTCATGCCTCTCCCATTGCTTAGCTCTGGCCTCTTGGGAGAGATTGTCTAGATCTTTTCGTGACCTTGGTGCACCCAAGAAGTGCTGTTGTTGTTTCGTCTCCAAATGAGAATCTTCTCTGCGAAGTCTGCCGAGCAAAGGGCAAGCCTGCGTCGCCCCTGATGCGCAGACCTTTTCCATGCGCGCGGATGCGAAATGCCAGGGCGCTGATCGCCTCCCTCCCGTCTGTAATAAATATCACTGGATCTGCAGCAGGATTAAGCATTCGGTTCAACATTCTTAAAGCGTTCTATTATTTTTGGGTGTGGGCGTTTCTCATGGGAAGCAGGGCCAGTAGACTAACTAATGTGTTTTCTCCTTCCGAGCATACAACGCATGGGCTGGTATTAGGCAGAAAGCGCATCTACACTGCAGAACAAATGCGAGTCGACCTGCACTTTGACTGTGGTGGCTCAATGCTATGGAATCAAGAGAGTTGTAGTTTGGCAAGGTCTCAAGCCTTCGCTGCTGAAGAATGCTGTGGCTTCCAATTGCAATGGATTCACATGCAGGGGGTGGTTTAGGGGTTCAAACCACTCCAAAATATTTCAGGTAAAAAAAAAACCTGGTTTACTAATGGATTTTAACTGCCAAGTATATAAGGTTGTATTTTATAGGTTCCAAAAGTATCCATACAAAGAAAAAAATAATAACGGAACAGAGCCAATCCAAAACCAAACCAGTCATGGAAGGGGTGAAACTAAATGTCCAGCAGAAGGTCCCCTCTTTGAAGGGCTATCCAGCCCAAATTTGGATTAAGAAGCCCACAAGGTCTGATTCAATCAGGGCCAGCTAACATCTCCCAACAAATAATAATAATAATAATAATAATAATAATAATAATAATAATAATAAACTTTATTTATATCCCGCCACCATCTCCCCGTGGGGACTCGGGGCGGCTCACAATGTTACAAAAGTAACAGCACAAATACATTAATAATACACACAGTTTAAAACACAAGAAGATGATAAAACAAGTTAAAACAAAGATTTAAACAACAGTAATAATATCAATAGTAATAACATCAAACAACCACCAATGCAATTCAGTCAACTTCAAAGGTGGGGGAACAACAAAGGATCCCCCAGGCAGGAAGCAGCCAGGCTTTGAAGCTGCAAGGCTATTCTATGCTAATCATGCTGGCCAATGGCAACATTCCCACTTGCCTCGTTTCGAACAGACCTCACAACGGGTTGTTGTAGTTTTTCGGGCTGTATGGCCATGTTCAGTAGACACTTCCAAGGTCATGTAGCCACTGGCATGACTGCATGGAGCGCCGTTACCTTCCCACAGGAGCGGTACCTATTGATCTACTCACATTTGCATGTTTTCGAACTGCTAGGTTGGCAGGAGCTGGGCCTAACAGCAGAAGCTCACACCACTCCCTGGATTCGAACCTGCGACCTTTCGGTCCGCATACTTTGGACAGCAACTCTCACAACTCCACGCTGTTCCCAAGGCCTCCTTTACTTAACACCGCCTGTCGGGTCTATTTGTTCTTCCTGGAGCCTCAAGAGCGGCTGACAGAAGCAACGGTGCCTCTAAGCATAATCCATTTGGAGTCAGAAATCCATACCAATCCATTGCAAAAACATATAGAGTTTTACCTTCTGCCCAGCTCTGCAAAAGGCCGGTAAGGACGGCTATAGTAAAATTTTACAGCACAGGAGCAAATAGTAGAAACAGGATTCCATCTTCCCAGGGATAGGTCTTTTGTGACATAAATCACAAAAGCCGGGCTGTGGCGCAGGCTGTTGAGCAACCAGCTGCAGCCAGCTGCAACAAATCACTCTGACCAAGAGGTCAGGAGTTCGAGGCCAGCTCGGAGCCCCGCATTTGTCTTGTCTTTGTTCTATGTTAAGGCATTGAATGTTTGCCTTATATGTGTAATGTGATCCACCCTGAGTCCCCTTCGGGGTGAGAAGGGCGGAATATAAATACTGTAAATAAATAAATAAATAAATAAATAGGTCTGAACTGCCCATTCAAAACCAAGCTATCCTACTGCCCAAATCTATATATATAAAAGAGTGATGGCATCACGCGACCCACAAAACAACAAAACTACAGGCCCCCCAACCTCGAAATTTGACAACACAACCCATCATCCACGCCTCTAGGTTGATACAACAAAAAGAAAAGAAAAATAAAGTCCTAATTAGAGAGAGAGGAATAATTGCTTTTATCCAATTGCTGCCAGTTAGAAGGCTAAGCTCCTCCAACTTGGTCTCCTAGCAACCCAATAAAAAATAATAAAAAACACTAAAAATTAATACAATAATAACAGAAGATAACTAAAAATAATACAAGAAAATAATAAAATATAATAAATAAAAATATAACTTACAATAAAATTAATAAAAAATTGCAAATAACGTCAAATAAAAATTACACAACAATTTTTAACCAATACCTCCACCACTTTGCCACAGCAACGCGTGGCCGGGCACAGCTAGTACTTTATACACCAATAGTCAGCTTCCCAAGCCATTCCTTACTATGCTTGGTTTCCAAACCTTTAATCATTTTTTGGTCTCCCTTCCATCTCATCCATCTCTTTCGTGAATTGCTTTGACACAATTTTATTCCAGGTGAGATCTGACCAAAGAAAAACACAGTCGGACTATGATTTCCCTTGATTTCGAGCTCTGTGGATGACCTGGGAAGGAGCATTGCAGCACACCAGAATACCTGGGAGTTTCTCTGAACTTACAAGAACCACTGTTTGAATATCAAGCAAAATGTGGGTGGTATGAAATAATATCATATGAAAGCTGACTGGCACAACCTGGGGATCACAACCAGACACAGCAGAAACATACCTCACAATCTCTGAGATAGATGTGTCTTTTATAGGACAGAACATCCTGCTTCCAGAAATGAGGGCAACATCTTGCTTTCCTAGTCATAGGAATATGCAAGTAGTCGGGCGGATTGTAATAGCAATGTATAATTAATGCCACTATTTAAAAACTGTTTCATCTGAGATCAACCTCGCCCAAAACAGATGGGTTGAATGACAAGTCCCGTTCTTCTTCCATCAGCATCTGGATAGTACAAAGTCAGGGTAGTTAACTGTAAGCCATCATAGCTATCTATCCTATCCAGAAGGGACAGAGAGTTTCATCTATGCTGACGATCGTGCCATCACCGCTCAAGCGTCTACTTCATCCCAAGTTTTCCTATTAACTGTAGCACTTTGGTCACCTACTTATAATAATAATATAATAAATTTATTTTTATATGCCGCCTCCATCTCCCCAGCAGGGGACTGGGGGCGGCTCACACGGGGAACAAGCCCAATATAATCACATAAAATCATAAAATAACAATTTAAACATCAGACAACACAATTTAAAAACCATTTAAACAGGTCATACTTCTTTTTCCAGTTTACAATATACACTCCAATACACTTTGGCCCAGTTCACTTTCATGAATTTTGCTCAGGTTTTTAAATTGCGTGTTTTGACGTCATTGTTATTTTACTATGTTTACATGTACAGTAGAGTCTCACTTATCCAACATTCTGGATTATCCAACGCATTTTTGTAGTCGAGGTTTTCAATACATCGTGATATTTTGGTGCTATATTCGTAAATACAGTAATTACTACGTAGCATTACTGCATATTGAACTACTTTTTCTGTCAAATTTGTTGTGTAACATGATGTTCTGGTGCTTAATTTGTAAAATCATAACCTAATTTGATGTTTAATAAGCTTTAACTTAATCCCTCTTTATTATCCAACATATTCGCTTATCCAACGTTCTGCCAGCCCATTTATGTTGGATAAGTGAGACTCTACTGTATAATTGTATTTTATTGGAGGTGTTTTTATTTTCTAATGACTGTAATTACCTGGCCATGGCCCCATGTAAGCCGCGTCGAGTCACCTCAGGGAGATGGAGGCAGAGTATAAAAATAAAGTTATTACAGTAGAGTCTCACTTATCCAAGCTAAATGGGCTGGCAGAACCTTGGATAAGCGAATATCTTGGATAATAAGGAGGGATTAAGGAAAAGCCTATTAAACATCAAAATAGGTTATGATTTTACAAATTAAGCACCAAAACATCAAGTTGACAGAAAAAGTAGTTCAATACGCAGTAATGTTATGTTGTAATTACTGTATTTACGAATTTAGCACCAAAATATCATGATATCTTGAAAATATTGACTACAAAAATGCCTTAGATAATCCAGAACCTTGGATAAGCAAGTCTTGGATAAGTGAGACTCTACTGTACTTATTATTTGTAGTACATTTATGGAGAAATTTGAACTGGGGTCTCCTTGTCTCACATCCGAACGTCCTGGTATGTTTGGGTTTAGGAGATTGTCAAGCCGCAATGAGGGAAGCAGACGATTAAGAAGAAAACAAAGGTGGGGCATTTCTAAGCTGGGTGTTTTGGACATTAGCCCCAACGTTCTCCGTCCCACCTTCCCTCACCTCCTTCCTTCCCAACAAATCTCTGTCCTAAATCGGCCCTTGCGATCATTTGTCTGGGCAATCTGGCCGATTGTAATCCCTGCGTGTAATCCCGCGGCCCGCTTGTCCTGGGCTGGAGGAAGAAGCAATGATCTCTCATTATTCTCCTTCTGTTTGCCCTCCTCCCGGGAGGTCACCGAACGAGCCATCCCTCCTCCTCTTCTCTCTCCCAACATGCCTGTTAAAAATCTATATATATAAAAATGTAATGTGCGTTTTCCCCATGAAGTAAACAACAAAACCACTGAACCAAATCGCACCAAATTTTGCCACAAAAGACATAGTCATCCAATCTATGTCTTTCAATAAAAAAACCTAGAAAAATAAAGTCCAAATTACAGAGGACGAGGAAGAGCTGTTCTCCCCCGGCTGCCAGTCAGAAGGGCAGGCCCTGCCCCCTTTAGGCCCCAAGCCCTTCGTGTCATAGCAACCCCCTCAGCCACAATGGCGCCTGGGGGACAGACAGGGTTCATTCTGAACAGCACTCTGAAAACAGGGGAATTCCAGACACAAAACAATCAGGGCCAGCTAACACCTCCCAACAAAAGATTCCTCCAGGGAAGACGCAGCCAAGCTTTGAAGCTGAAAGGCCATTACATGCTCATCATTCTGGCTAATTGCAGCATTCATACTTGCCTTCAACAGACTAAAAAAAGGAACAACCAGAAATATTGTATATTAACAAGCTTTAGGAAATAACATATACTAACTACAATAGAGTCTCACTTAGCCAACATACGCTTATCCAACATTCTGGATTATCCAACGCATTTTTGTAGTCAATGTTTTCAATCCATTGTGATATTTTGGTGCTAAATTCATAAATACAGTACAGTAGAGTCTCACTTATCCAACATAAACGGGCCGGCAGAATGTTGGATAAGTGGATATGTTGGATAATAAGGAGGGATGAAGAAAAAGCCTATTAAACATCAAATTAGGTTATGATTTTACAAATTAAGCACCCAAACATCATGTTATACAACAAATTTAACAGAAAAAATAGTTCAATATGAAATAATGCTATGTAGTAATTACTGTATTTACGAATTTACCACCAAAATATCATGATTTATTGAAAATATCAACTACAAAAATGTGTTGGATAATCCAGAACATTGGATAAGTGAGACTCTACTGTAATTACTACATAGCATTGCTGTGTACTGAACTACTTTTTTTGTCAAATTTGTTGTATAACATAATGTTTTGGTGCTTAATTTGTAAAATCATAACCTAATTTGATGTTTAATAGGCTTTTCCTTAATCTCTCCTTATTATCCAACATATTCGCTTATCCAACATTCTGCCGGCCGTTTACGTTGGATAAGCAAGACTCTACTGTACCACCAATTCCTCAATATTTTATTTCCCATACCACCATATTTCGCCACAGCAACTCGTGGCCGGACACAGCTAATATATATATATAACTCAGTGATGTGCAAAATGGCATGGATTTCCGCACAGGGGACACGACAACGCCATTAATGCAGTCAGGTAATTTAGAATCTGGACTTAATGGTTTTATGGTGAAGGTGATAAGTCGAGAGGATGAATAACTTATTGATCCACTCCATCTAAAATGTGGGTCGGCTAAGCCTGTGGGGTCTCTTGCCTAAAGCCCCTGATTTCCCTTTCATCATCCTGGTCTGGCCTTTGAAAGGCAGCAGATTACAGGAGCTGTCTTCATCGACCTGTCAGCAGTTTATGACACTGTAAATCATCGCCTTCTCCTGAGAAAAACTTATAATATCACAAAGGATTACCACCTCAACCCGCTTCATAGGAAATCTGCTAGAAAACAGGAGCTTTTTTGTTGAGTTCCAGGGTCAGAGAAGCAGAAGAACGGCCTGCCTTAGGGGAGTATTCTTGCTCCATCAATGTTTAATATTTACACAAATGACCAGCCACTGCCAGAAGGGACAAAGAGTTTAATCTATGCTGACAATCATGCCATCACTACCCAAGCAGGGAGCTTTGAAATGGTTGAAGAGAAGCTCTTCGAAGCTTTAGGTGCTCTTACTGCCTATTACAGGGAAAACCAACTGATCCCTAATCCATCTAAAACACAGACGTGTGCTTTTCAACTTAAGAACAGACAAGCATCTTGAGCTCTGGGATGACCTGGGAAGGAATCCCATTGGAGCATTGCAGCACAACAACATACAGTAGAGTCTCACTTATCCAACATAAACGGGCCGGCAGAATGTTGGATAAGCGAATATGTTGGATAATAAGGAGGGATTAAGGAGAAGCCTATTAAACATCAAATTAGGTTATGATTTTACAAATTAAGCACCAAAACATCAGGTTATACAACAAATTTGACAGAAAAAGTAGTTCAATACGTAGTAATGCTATGTAGTAATTACTGTATTTACGAATTTAGGACCAAAATATCACAATGTATTGAAAACATTGACTACAAAAATGCGTTGGATAATCCAGAACGTTGGATAAGTGAGACTCTACTGTACTTGGAAGTTACCCTGGACCATGCTCTGACTTACAAGAAGCACTGCTTGACTATCAAGCAAAAGTGGGCACTAGAAATAACATCGTACGAAAGCTGACTGGCACAACCTGGGGATCACAACTAAACAGTGAAGACATCTGCCCTTGCGCTTTGCTACTCTGCTGCCAAGTGTGGAATACATCTCACCACGTTAAAACAGTAGATGTGGCTCTTAATGAAATATGCTGCATTATCACAGGATGTCTACGCCCTACACCACTGGAAAAATTATACTGTTTAGCCGGCATTACAACACCTGAAATCCGCCAGGAAGTAGCAGCCAGCAATGAGAGGGTCAAGGCATGGACATCTCCAGCCCATCACCTGTTCGGGTATCAGCCAGCACACTAACGCCTTAAATCAAGAAATAGCTTTCTAAGATCTACAGAGATACTCGCAGGAACACCTCAGCAAGCGAGAGTCCAAAAGTGGCAGGGTAAAACCCAGAACCTCAATCAGTGGCAGACACAGGATGAGACTCCCTCCTGGGCACACAGAAGACAGGGCGACTTGGAAGGCGCTGAACAGCACCACGAGATGCAGAGCCAATGTTAGGAAATGAGGCCGCGAGTGTGGAGAAGAGCAAACCACAGACCACCGACTACAATGCATTCTGAGCCCTGCCACATGTACAATGGAGGACCTTCTACCAGAGGCATTCCAAGTGGCCAGCTACTGGGCAAAAGATATTTAGTATTAATACCAAGTTTAAAAAAAATTGTGTTTTCAAATAATAATAATAATAATAATAATAATAATAATAATTTTATTCTTATACCCCGCCCCATCTCCCTGAAGGGACTCGAGGCGGCTTACATGGGGCCAAGCCCGAACAGAACAATAAAAACAAGACAAGAAACCAATGAAACCAATAATCAAACCATAAAAACAAGTCATAAAAACCACATACAAGATAAAATGTTAAAATCATGGATAAAGTTCAAAGAATCAAATACATTACAATTTATACCCTCGGTTCACTTCTGACATGAGAAATAAATAATCCTGGTCTGGGAAATGGTTGCGAAATGACTTTCTGTTTCAAGGTAAAGAACAAAGGTACAGTAGAGTCTCGCTTATCCAACGTAAACGGGCCGGCAGAACGTTGGATAAGCGAATATGTTGGATAATAAGGAGAGATTAAGGAAAAGCCTATTAAACATCAAATTAGGTTATGATTTTACAAATTAAGCACCAAATCATCATGTTATACAACAAATTTAACAGAAAAAGTAGTTCAATACACAGTAATGCTATGTAGTAATTAATAATAATAATAATAATAATAATAATAATAATAATAATAATAATTTATTTGTTTGACCAGTCATATGACCATTTCAAAGTCCAACATAAATAAAAACAAGGCAAAAAGGATGGGTATTTAACAAAAAATTACATTACGATTTTACAAATTAAGCAACAAAACATGTTTCACAAGAAATTGACAGAAAAAGTAGTTCAATACGCAGTAATGTTATGTAGTAATTACTGTATTTACGAATTTAGCACCAAAATATCATGATATATTGGAAACACTGACTACAAAAATGCCTTGGATAATCCAGAACATTGGATAAGCGAGTGTTGGATAAGTGAGACTCTACTGTACTTGTTCTTTAGGCCAGGGATGCATCCTCCAATCTTAGTTTGCTGGACTTCCCTTGGAATAAAACAACAACGCTGAATTGCCTCCTCTAGGCTCCCTCTTTAAAGCAATCTGTTGTGTGCAGCTTGATATTAAAAAGTAAAAGCAACCTAAGCAGAATAATAATAATAATAATAATAATAATAATAATAATAATAATAATATAATAACTTTATTCTTATACCCCGCCCCATCTCCCTAAAGGGACTCGGGGCGGCTTACATGGGGCTATGCCCGGACACAACAGCACAAAATCAAAACAAAAACAATAAACAAATCAGCCAACAATAAAACATCAGTCTTTTGGCAGCCTATAGGACAGGAATTTGGACTCCCCAATTTGCTGCACTGCCTCTCCCTCTTTGATACCTGGCTCGTAAGCATCCCTTTTGAATTTGCATCAGTTTATCAGCTTCAAAAAGCCTGCCGGCACTCAGGGTGTCTCACCGACCGTGCGGTGCCCGTTATATTACGCATGCAGCAGGGATGCACAGTCTTTGGTACCCAGATAGCGAGACAACAGAGGCACTTGGTCCATTGGGAGGCTGTTAGGGAAGCAGAAGGACCAAAGCACAAGGCAGGTTTGGGGGAAAGCAGAGCACAGCAGGCATCAGGTTGGCAGAAAGGGGGGAAACGTCCACGACGGTTTTGGAAAGGCTTGTCTTTTACATCCGCATGAACTTGGCGATACATTAGCTCTCCCCCCTCTCTTTCTCGGCAGTGAACAGTTGAGGATCACATGGGCAACGGAACAGAAAAGGGTAACGCCACTAACAAGGCAGCCGTTCCAAAATGCGTGGCTGGGAAAGGCTGACCATGTGCAAGGTGCACCCATGCACAATTAACAGCCAGCCACAGCGAAGATATTCTTCCCCGTTATCTCAAAATGTTTGGGTGTGAGAGCTGCGAGCATGTGCAGCATGACTGCGGGGATATGCGATGCGTGGCACTTCGGAGTGCTTTGTGAGCTGCCCTGAATCCCTTCGGGGAGATGGTGGCGGGGCGCAAATAAATTATTATTATTATTATTATTATTATTATTAATAATAATAATAATAATAATAATGGAGTTGTTGTGCATTTTCCAGGCTGTATGGCCATGTTCCAGAAGTATTCTCTCCTGATGTTTCGCCCTCATTTATGGCATGCACTCTCAGAGGTTGTGAGTATGACTGCCATAGATGTGGGCAAAACGTCAGGAGAGAATGCCTCTGGAACATGGCCATACAGCCCAGAAAACACACAACAACACTGTGATTCAGGCCATGAAAGCCTTCGACAATACATTATTATTATTATTATTATTATTATTATTATTATTATTATTTATTTACAGAATTTATATTTTATTTACAGCATTTATATTCCGCCCTTCTCACCCCGAAGGGGACTAGTCAGGGCGGATCACATTGCACACATAAAGGCAAACATTCAATGCCATGACACAGAACAGAGACAGAGACAAGACGCAGGCTGGCCTCAAACTCATGACCTCTTGGTCAGAATGATTTGTTGATTTGTTGCAGCTGGCTTGCTTTTCAGCCTGCGCCACAGCCCGGTCCTATTATTATTATTATTATTATTGGGGTTGTTGTGTGTTTTCCGGGCTGTATGGCCATGTTCCAGAAGTATTATCTCCTGACATTTCGCCCACATCTATGGCAAGCATCTTCAGAGGTGGTGAGTATGCCTGCCATAGATGTAGGCGAAACTTCAGGAGAGAATGCCTCTGGAACATGGCCATACAGCCCGGAAAACACAAAACAACCCTGTGATTCCAGCCATGAAAGCCTTTGACAACACATCATCATCATCATCATCATCATCATCATTATTATTGGGTGTTGTTTCTTGAATGAGACCAGTCAGCGTCATAAAAGAAAGCCACATTATGTGTGATTTGGAATCCCTTCTACCCCACAAGCATAGGCATGAACTCTGCACATGCCCAGATGTACTTGCAGTTCAAAACGCAAGCAGTGGTCATGCGGAATGAGAGACGGAAGGGACACATGATGAGACCTCCAGATGAGACATTGGCTCCAGCCCTTGAGCATGAAAAGGGGATTGTGCATCACATATGCCTATGGAATATCAGGCCGGGTAGCCCTTTGGTCCCGTTCCGTTGTAACCTGCTGTTTGTATCGTAATGTGAGTATAATTGTCCTCTTCCCACAACGCTGTGGCTCTGGTTCTTGTCCAACAGAGCCTCTGACAGCCTCCTCTGCCAAAGGGGCATGAGCAGGCAATCCCGTGCCAGGCATTGGCATCCCGATAAGTCTTCCGGGAGCAAGGGAAGGGACATATGCCCAGGGCCCCTTGGCAGAACGGGCAAGCCTTGGCAGGGAGACCATTGGCTGGGCCAAGGCCAGCAACACTGCCTCCATCCAGGTCCAGGCCACGTGGGGCTAGCCTGCCCCGAAGCACCAGGCACGGCCTCCTTCTCTAAGGGCCTTACTAAACCATCCTTTGTTTCTGCATGCAGCATCTCTGCCATCCCATTTACCCCTTTGTTTCCCGCTGTCCTGCCATAAATGTCAACCTGGGGCACATAACTGTCGTGTTATGGGCTTTAGAGTAACACGCAGGGCTTCAAGGCAGACCATTTCCCCAAATAGTTTGAACCAGGGAATCCAAGAATGGAGGAAACCATAAAAGAATGTTTACATCTGAGACTGGGATGCATGATCAATGAACCGAGGATCGGACTGGATGTACATCCGTTTGAACACAGCAGGGCATTTGATAAAGTAGTAGTAGTAGTTGTTGTTGTTATTATTATTATTATTATTTTATTATGACACAGCAAACAAGATAGATATGCTGGATTTCATATCACAAAATCACAAGTCGAACACTTCCCAAGTGTCTAGGACTGTGTGATGTATTATTATTATTATTATTATTATTATTATTATTATTATTATTATTATTATTATTATTATTATTGCACCCAAAAGCCGTGCCCCGACAATGCATGCCATGTGGAGTTTGCTTTTGTACTATCTGCAAAACAGTGAGAACGGTCTCATTTGCCGGTCCAAAAGCATTGTGTGCAGGCATACCAGTGTCAACATGATGTTGGTTGCTGTGAGTTTTCCAAACCATGTTTTCCAGCCATGTTCCAGAAGCATTATCTCCTGATTTTTCGTCCCATCTATGGCAGGCATCCTCAAAGGTTGTGAGGTCTGTTGGAAACTAGGCAGGTGAGGTTTATATATCCAGAGTGAGAGAAAGAACTCTTGTCTGTTGGAGGCAAGTGTGAATGTTGCAATTGGACACCCTAACTAGCTTTGAATAGCCTTGCAGCTTCAAAGCCTGGCTGTTTCCTGCCTGGAGGAAACCTTTGTTGAGAGGTGTCAGCTGGCCCTGATAGTATCCTGTCTGGAATTCCCCTGTTTTCAGAGTGTTCTGTATTCAGGGCCAGCTATCACCTCCCAACAAAGGATTCCCCCAGGCAGGAATCAGCCAGGCCTTGAAGCTGCAAGGCTTTTCAATGCTAATCAAGATTATTATTATTATTATTAATAATAATAATAATAATAATAAACACAGTCCTAGACACTTGGGAAGTGTTCGACTTGTGATTTTGTGATATGAAATCCAGCATATCTATCTTGTTTGCTATGTCATAATAAAATAATAATAATAATAATAATAATAACTTTATTCTTGTATCCTGCCCCATCTCCCTGAGGAGGCAGCTCACATGGGGAACCAAGCCCAACAATATACAGAAATACAACAATATAAAATACAATCCAATCACGACAAATTAATACATAATTATAATTGCTACATTCACACTTGCTTCCAACAGACAAGAGTTCTTTCTCTGACCCTGGACCTTCCACAGATATATAAACCTCCCTTGCCTAATTTCCAATGTACCTCACAACCTCAGAGGATGCCTGCCATAGATGTGGGCAAAACGTCAGGAGAGAATGCTTCTGGAACATGGCCATACAGCCCGGGAAATTCACAGCAATCCAGTGATTCCGGCCATGAAAGTCTTCGACAACCCATAAAAGGCTGCTTCTATCTGAGACTGCGATGCATAATCAATGACCCAAAGATCAGACTGGCTGTACATCCATTTGAACGCAGCAGGGCCTTTGATAAGCCTTGTACCCGAAAGCTCAGTCCCGACAACGCATGCCATGTGGAGTTTGCTTTTGCTGTTTGTAATCCTATAAAGAACTATCTGCAGAATGGTGAGAACAGTCGCTGGCTGGCCCACCACTGATCCAAAGGCATTATGTGCAGACATACCAGTGCCAACATGATGTGTTTAGTATGCTGCCAATGTCAATCGGATGCCAGCACACTGACACTCACACTCCATGTGCAGTGCCAATTTCACATACTTCTAAGCAAAAAGAGAGATGATGGTGATGCTGATGACAGAATCATAGAAATATAGAGTAAGAAGAGACCCCAAGGGCCATCCAGACCAACTCCCTGACCAAGCAAAATGAAAGCACCCTATTGATTGGGTTGCTGTGAGTTTTCCGGGCTGTATATTAATGTTCCAGGAGCATTCTCTCCTGACGTTTCACCCATAGATGTGGGCGAAACATCAGGAGAGAATGATTCTGGAACATGGCCATACAACCTGGAAAACTCACAGCAACCCAATGATTGTGGCCATGAAAGCCTTCGACAACACACCCTATTATTATTATTTTATTATGACACAGCAAACAAGATAGATATGCTGGATTTCATATCACAAAATCGCAAGTCGAACACTTCCCAAGTGTCTAGGACTGTTATTATTATTATTATTATTATTATTATTGACACAAAGACATAGTATGACACAGCAAACAAGATATATATGCTGGATTTCGTATCACAAAATCACAAGTCAAACACTTCCCAAGTGCTTAGGACTGTGTGATGTATATTATTATTATTATTATTATTATTATTATTATTATTATTATTATTATTGACACAAAGACAGAGTATGACACAGCAAATGAGATATATATGCTGGATTTTGTATCACAAAATCACAAGTCGAACACGTTCCAGGTGTTTAGGACTGTGTGATGTATATTATTATTATTATTATTATTATTATTATTATTATTATTGTTGACAATAAGACAGAGTATGACACAGCAAATGAGATACATATGCTGGATTTTGTATCACAAAATCACAAGTCGAACACGTCCCAAGTGTTTACGACTGTGTGATGTACATTATTATTATTATTATTATTATTATTATTATTATTTTCTTTTGCACTGAGAAGGGAGGAAGGAACCTCCCAGCACGCAAAGATCCAGTCCAGAGCTGAGGTCCTCTGGCATCATCATCATCACTATCATCGTTATTGTGTTTTTAATTTCACAACATTAAAAAAGCAGCGCAATTTAAAACCCGCAGCGTGCAAATATTAGAAGAGGATTAAACAAACCAGTCCATTAAAATCCATTAAAACACTTTCAAAGAATGGAAATAACAAAATGCCCTGCAACACCTCCCTGGCTCGCTTGGAAGAACCTCCGGCTTGAATAAAATGGGTTACTTTGCGCCTGTTGTGTTTGTCGGGAATTGATTCTTGGACAGCAGAGTGTTGTGTTTTTTTTAAAAGGGGGGGAATAGAGGAATCATCCAGAAAAAGACAAAGATCCGCAGAGGAGGATCTTAAGGAGGAATACATGGGTGCGACTGGGACAAATAGATTCGGAAGAGACCCCCAGGCCCACCCAGTCCAACCCCATTCTGCCATCAAGAAAGGCACCATCAAAGCCCTCCAGACATATGGCCACCCAGCCTGTGAATAACAGAATCATAGACTTCAAAGGTAGTCCAGGGACCATTCATTCCAACCCTTTTCCACCATGTAGGAGAACACCATCAAAACACACCTGACAGATAGCTAGCCATCCAGCCTCTGCCTCAAACCCTCCAGAGGAGGCTCAATCACCATCACCATCATCATCACCATTATCAATTATTATTATTTTTGTCATTATTAAAGAAGATGGTGATTGACTCCCAGAGTTGGAAGAGACCATCCAGTCCAACCCACTTCTGCCATAGGAAAGCACCATCAAAGCACTCCCGACAGATAGCCATCCAGCCTCTGCTTCAAAACCTCCAGAGGATGAGACTCAATATCATCATCATCATTGTCGTCATCATCGTCACCATTATTATTATTATCATGTTCAAAGATTATTGTGATTGACTCCCGGTGTTAGGAAGAGACCATACAGTCCGACCCACTTCTGCCATGAGAAAACACCATTAAAGTCCTCCCGACAGATGGCCATCTAGCCTCTGCTTCAAAAGCTCCAGAGGGGAAGACTCAATCATCATCACTATCACCATTATCAAAGATGATGATGATTGTCGAAGGCTTTCATGGCCGAAATCACTGGGTTGCTGTGAGTTTTCCAGGTTGTCTGGCTATGTTTCAGAAGCATTCCCTTCCTGACGTTTCACCCACATCTATGGCAGGCATCCCCAGAAGTTGTGAGGTATATGCCTGCCATAGAACGTGACCATACAGCCCAGAAAACACACAACAACCTAATAATAATAATAATAATAATAATAATAATAATAATAATAATAATAATAATACATCACATAGTCCTAGACACTTGGGAAGTGTTCGACTTGTGATTTTGTTATACAAAATCCAGCATATCTATCTTGTTTGCTGTGTCATAATAAAATAATAATAATAATAATAATGTAGGTAAATAAATGTACCATATATTCTTGAGTATAAGCTGACCCAAATACAGTAGAGTCTCACTTATCCAAGCTAAATGGGCCCGTAGAACCTTGGATAAGTGAATATCTTGGATAATAAGGAGGGATTAAGGAAAAGCCTATTAAACATCAAATTTGGTTATGATTTTACAAATTAAGCACCAAAACATCATGTTATACAACAAATCTGACAGAAAAAGTAGTTAAATACGCAGTAATGTTATGTTGTAATTACTGTATTTACGAATTTAGCACCAAAATATCACAATATATTAAAAACATATAAAAATGCATTGGATAATCCAGAAGCTTGGATAAGCGAGACTCTACTGTATTCGTAATAATAATAATAATAATAATAATAATAATAATAATACATCACACAGTCCTAGACACTTGGAAGTATTCGACTTGTGATTTTGTGATACGAAATCCAGCATATCTATCTTGTTTGCGGTGTCATAATAATAATAATAATAATAATAATAATAATAATAATAATAATAATAATAATAATAATATAAAACTTTACTTATACCTTGCCTGCATCTCCCAGAGGGACTCAGGGTGGTTTGTAAATTATTTTATTATGACCTGTGTGATGTATTTTTTTTTAATCTGCGCACATCATCCGAAAATACATCACACAGGTCATAATAAAATAATATAATAAAACTTTCCTTATACCTTGCCTGCATCTCCCAGAGGGACTCGGGGTGATTTGTAAATTATTTTATTATGACCTGTGTGATATATATATTTTTATCTGCTCACATCATCCGAAAATACCTCACACAGGTCATAATAAAATAATATAATAAAACTTTACTTATACCTTGCCTGCATCTCCCAGAGGGACTCAGGGTGGTTTGTAAAGCACTCAACGGTGCAACAGACAAAATATAAAAAATTGCAGAAATAATAACACAAAACAATTAACAGCCAACATAAATATCTCACTTCTTAATATCGTAGCGGCATCTCTTTCCCCGGGGATCCATTGTGTCCTATTCCCTTTCCAATATATGTCAACCTGCCTCTCCCATCCAAAGCTAAACCTTTCTGAGCTTGGCTTTCAAACCTAGGCTCATCATGTTGGGTCCCTTTTGCAATCGCTTTGCCCCAGAACTGGACACAACAAGCAAGCCTTTGGATCCCAGGTGAGGTCTGAGCAACGCAGGAGAGAATGGGATGAGATCTAGGGCTGCAGACACCCCCTCTCCCTACTCACCTGGAGGGTCTTCTTGCTCTTTTCTCTCCTCTTGGGAGGGGGCACAGGAAGGGTCTTCTTCACTTGCTTGCGTTGCAGTTGCCAACACCTGGACCCCTTCCTCCTCGTCCTCCTCCAGGCACCCCCTGGGGCCCCTTCCTCCGGCAAAACATGAAAAGCCGGGAGGGGGGGAGAGGCTCGGATGCAAAGCTCTTGGGGGGGCGCGAAAAAGAGGCTTCCCCCGCCTCTCCCCCCTCCCTCCCTCTCTCCCTCTCTGCCTTCTCTCCTCCGGCAGATGCGCCCAGGCTCTGGATTTGGAGAAGATGCTGCTGGCTAGCTCCTCCCTGGAAAAAGAGAGAGAGAGGGAGAGAAAGAGAGAATGAAAAGGAGGGAGACAAGCAAGCAAAGGACCGCGTGCTGCTCCTGCATTGAAGCAGGGGGGGGGGGGGGCTGCTCCTTCCAATTCCTTCCTTTTAAAGGACCCCCTTTGATCATCTTCCGCCTCTTTCCAAGCATCCTCTCTAAAGCATCCCCATGAGACCCTTCTCACTCAGCATCTTGGTTCTAATAGAAGGACGGAGGTCTTTCTTTCCATTTGGGGGGAATTAAAAAATCAATAGGGACACCCTCCCTCATTCCCAGTCCATTAGGGCCACCCAACCCTAATGCACAATCAAAGACCCCCAACCAAAAGAAAGCCACTGAACCTGTGTAGGATATAACATTAGAGTTCAAAGGAGCTATCCAGCTTGGGAATAACAGAATCTCAAGATTGCTCTGAGTTTTCCGGGCTGTAAGGCCATGTTCCAGAAAGCATTCTCTCCTGACGTTTTGCCCATACCTGTGGCAGGCATCCTCAGAGGTTGTGAAGTCTGTTGGAAACTAGGCAAGTGGGGTTTATGTATCTGTGGAATAATGTCCAGAGTGGGAGAAAAAACTCTTGTCTGTTGGAGGCACGTGTGAATGTTGCCATTGGCCACCTTGGATGAGCATTGAATGGCCTTGCAGCTTCAAAGCCTGGCTGCTTCCTCCCTGAGGGAATCCTTGGTTGGGAGGTGTTAGCTGGCCAGTGATTCTGGCCATGAAAGCCTTCGATGACACAATGATTTTGTGTTTCTCGCTATGTTGTAACCCGCCTTGAGGCAGGTTTGAACAGCTAACATCTCCCAACAAAGGTTTCCCCCAGGCAGGAACCAGCCAGACTTTGAAACTGCAAGGCTATTCAATGCTAATCAAGGTGTCCAATTGTAACATCCATACTTGCCTCCAGCAGACAAGAGATCTTTCTCCCACCCTGGACATTCTACAGATACACCCCACTTGTCTAGTTTCCACCAGACCTCACAACCTCTGAGGATGCCTGCTATATATAGGGACAAAACGTCAGGACGGAATGCTTCTGGAACATGGCCATACAGCCCAGAAAACTCACAGCAACCCATTATTATTATTGTTGTTATTGTTGTTGTTATTATTATTATTATTACTACTATTATTATTAGAAACACAACAAGATGAGTCCACAACAGACACTCTGCTGGCTCTTGAATGGGAATTATTATTGTTGTTGTTGTTGTTGTTATTTTATTGTATGACACAGCAAACAAGATAGACATGCTGGATTTCGTATCAAAAAATCACAAGTCGAACACTTCCCAAGTGTCTAGGACTGTGTGATGTATTATTGTTATTATTATTATTATTATTATTAGAAACACAACAAGATGAGTCCACAGCAGACACTCTGCTGGCTGTTGAATTGGAATTATTATTATTATTATTTTATTATGACACAGCAAACAAGATAGATATGCTGGTTTTCGTATCACAAAATCACAAGTCAAACACTTCCCAAGTGTCTAGAACTGTGTGATGTATTTTTGGATGATGAGTGCAGATCCCAGTAGGGTGACCTTTTGCAGTTAGGGTTATTATAATATTATATTATAACTAGCTGTGCCTGGCCACGCGTTGCTGTGGCTAGGACTTTATTTTTCTTTTCTTTTTGTTGTATGAACGTAGAGGCGTGGATGAGAGGTTGTGTTGTCAATTTTTGAGGTTGTGGGGTGTTTAGTTATATATAGATAGATAGATAGATAGATAGATAGATAGATTATTATTATTATTATTATTATTATTATTAGCTTGGAACAGTTCTATATGTAAATTCTATCTTTATGTTTATCTGTTGTAGGCTGTCAAACAGTGGATTGTTTATAAGCAGCTTTGAGTCTCATTTTAAGAGAGGAATCATCATCATCATCATAACAAGAGAGGCAGCTGCCTCGTCCCGCACATCTGGCTTGTCATTCTTGATTCACAGGGACAATACTCATCATCAGGGACCGAAATAACTTGCTTCGCTTGGAGTAATATGGACCTTGACTCAAGGGGGGTGAGACACGGGGAGGCTGGCTCTTTCGTTCCGGCACATTATACAAGAGAAAGACCATTTCCCCAGATCAGAGCTCCTTCCTTTCCTCCGGGAAAGAGAAACTGAGATTGAGAGAAAGAGAGGGGCTGCCTGGGTATTATTCTGGACACGCAGCTCCTCTTGGCCGCCTTTCCCTGCCAAGTCGGGAAAGGGGGGAGACTGGAAGCAAAAGAAGGAAGGAAGGAAAGCTGAGAAAGGAGGGAGGGAGGGGTGCTAGCTTGGCAATGGGCTGCTCCCTGCTTCTGCCCTCTTTTCCTTCTCATGGGGGGTATTCCTTCGTTCCTTCCTTCCTTCCTTCCTTCCCCCTTTGGCCCATTTTGCAATGTTCTCGAGGAAAAACATATCTTGTGTGCATATTGATCAGAGGATGGACACAGAGAGAAAGAGATCATGAAATGTCTCAACGCAAAGTGTTTGTGTCTTATGTTCTGTGTCTAGACCTGGAAGAGACCCCAAGGACCATTCAGTTCAACTCTTTGCCATGGAGGAATACACCACCAAAGCCCTCCCAACAGACAGCCACCTAGTCTGTGAATCATAGAATATTAGTTAGAACATTTACACAAATGATCAGCCACGGCCAGAAGGTTCAGAGAGTTTAATCTATGCTGACGATTGTGCCATCATCACTGTATTTTATTTCGTTCTATTGTAATTACCCGGGCTTGGCCCCATGTTAGCCACTGCAAGTCCCTATTTATTTATTATTTATTAGCGACATTTACAGTAGAGTCTCACTTATCCAACATAAACGGGCCGGCAGAACGTTGGATAAGCGAATATCTTGGATAATAAGGAGAGATTAAGGAGAAGCCTATTAAACATCAAATTAGGTTATGATTTTACAAATTAAGCACCAAAACATCATGTTATACCACAAATTTGGCAGAAAAAGTAGTTCAATATGCAGTAATACTACATAGTAATAACTGTATTTACGAATTTTGCACCAAAATATCATGATATATTGAAAACATTGGCTACAAAAATGCGTTGGCTAATCCAGAATGTTGGATAAGCGAGTGTTGGATAAGTGAGACTCTACTGTATATCCCGCCCTTCTCACCCCGAAGGGAACTCAGGGTAGCTTACAAGTTATAGGTAAAGGTAAAGGTTTCCCCTGACGTTAAGTCCAGTCGTGTCGACTCTGGGAGTTGGTGCTCATCTCCATTTCTAAGCTGAAGAGCCAGCATTGTCTGCAGACATGTCCAAGGTCATGTGGCCAGCATGACTGCATGGAGTGCTGTTACCTTCCCGCCGGAGCGGTACCTATTGATCTACTCACATTTGCATGTTTTCGAACTGCTAGGTTGGCAGAAGCTGGAGCTAACAGCGGGAGCTCACTCAGCTCCTCGAATTCGAACCTGCAACCTTTTTGGTCTGCAAGTTCAGCAGCTCAACGCTTTAACACACTACACCACCGGGGGATCTACAAGTTATATATACATACAATATATTATATTATTAGTATAGCACAATATAAGCACTATATAAGCATTAAAGGTAAAGGTTTCCCCTGACGTTAAGTCCAGTCATGTCTGACTCTGGGGGTTGGTGCTCATCTCCACTTCTAAGCCGAAGAGCCGGCGTTGTCCGTAGACACCTCCAAGGTCATGTGGCCGGCATGACTGCATGGAGCGCCATTATATATTATTATATTGTACTATATGACTATATTGCAATATTATTAGTAATATTACATGTAATATAAATATACAGGGGCCCCTGGTGGCACAGTGTGTTAAAGCGCTGAGCTGCTGAACTTGCAGACCAAAAGGTCCCAGGTTCAAATCCCGGGAGCGGAATGAGTGCCCGCTGTTAGCCCCAGCTCCTGCCAACCTAGCAGTTCGAAAACATGCAAATGTGAGTAGATCAATAGGTACCGCTCCGGCGGGAAGGTAACGGCGCTCCATGCAGTCATGCCGGCCACATCACCTTGGAGGTGTCTATGGACCACACCGGCTCTTCGGCTTAGAAATGGAGATGAGCACCAACCCCCAGAGTCGGTCACGACTAGTCAGAGGAAACCTTTACCTTTACTATAAATATACAATTATAATAATGTATTATTATTATATTGTATTACATTATAATATTATTATCAATATTATATGTATATACAATATATTATATTGTAATATAATATATTATCATCATTATCCATAGAGTCCTAGTCTCCGGTTATCTTAAAGCATGTTTCTCCCTTATTCTCCCCATCACTGATTAGCCTAAAAGTGGCTTGTGATGCTCTCTGGCGGCTACCTCTCGCCATTGCTGGCAACCTTCCGGCTTCTTTGGAGTTTTAGTGCATCGCCTGCAATTTCGCTTCGTTGGCACGGGAGAGAAAAGGAGATGGAGTCGCTGCCAAGAGTATTAAACTTACGCAACCTGTCAATTTCGTGTCAGATGCTTATTTTATTGGAAGGACAACTTCGCTCGGCAGTGCCAAGTCCTTCGCGCGGAACGTTAATTTTGTGAAAGGGGAATAATAGGGGAGAATTACATTAGCGGGGACAACGGGCCCACTAGGTCTTCCAAGAAAAGATGTCTAAGGAACATCGGGAAGGATGGATCAGACCAAAAGCTTATTGAATCCTCTTTCCAGATGTATCACAACTCCCATCAGTTCTAGTTGTGATGCCTAATGATGAAGGATAAAGGAGTTGTAGCCCAGCACATAAAATGACTTGGCACATGCGATATACACTGTGGAATGCATGCAGTTGGACTGCCCTGGCTCAATGCTATGGAATAATGGGAGTTGTACTTCACAAGGCTTTTAGCTTTCCTTGCCCAAAAGAGTGGGCAAGGAAACTACAACTCCCATTACCCGTCCTTGCCCAAAAGAGTGCTGCCGCCTTAGCAGGACTACAACTCCCATTACCATATTGCATTGAGCACTGTGTTCCTGCCTGGCAGAAGAGGGTTGGACTGGATGGCCCTTGGAGTCTCTTTCAACTCAAGGATTCAATAATAATAATAATAATAATAATAATAATAATAATAATAATAATAGAGTCTCACTTATCCAAGCTAAACGGACCAGCAGAAGGAAAAGCCTATTAAACATAAAATTAGGTTATGATTTTACAAGTTAAGCACCAAAACATCATGTTATACAACAAATTGGACAGAAAACGTAGTTCAATACACAGTAATGTTATGTTGTAATTACTGTATTTACAAATTTAGCACCAAAATATCACGATATATTGAAAACATTGACTACAAAAATGCCTTGGATAATCCAGAAGCTTGGATAAGCGAGGCTTGGATAAGTGAGACTCTATTGTAAAGACCTTTGATAACTGTGATGATGGAGCTTCCTTCTCTGGAGGTCTTTAAGCAGAGGCTGGATAGCCATCTGTTAGGAGAGCTTTGATGGTGTCTTCCTGCTCGGCAGAAGGGCGTTGGACTGGATGGCCCTTGGGGTCTCTTTCAACTCAAGGATCCGATAATAATAAAATTAATAACAACCTTTGATACTTCTGATGACGGCGTCTCCTTCTCTGGAGGTCTTTAAGCAGAGGCTGGATGGCCATCTGTTAGGAGGGCTTTGATCGTGTCTTCCTGCCCAGCAGAAGGGTGTTGGACTGGATGGCCCTTGGGGTCTCATTCAACTCAAGGATCCGATAATAATAAAATTAATAACAACCTTTGATAATTCTGATGACGGAGTCTCCTTCTCTGGAGGTCTTTAAGCAGAGGCTAGCTGGCCCTGATTGTTTCCTTTCTGGAATTCCCAATTTCCCTGCTTTCAGGGTGTTGCTCTTTATTTACAGTCCCGGTTTTAAAGATGATATTGTTCTGTATTATTCTACAACAGTCATTATTTCATATTATTTATTTATTTGCTATATTTATATGCCGCCCTTCTCACCCCGAAGGGGACTCAGAGCGGCTTACAAATTAAATTTACATACAATATTATATTAGCATAGTACAATACTGGCAATAAATTTCTATATTGCACTGTATCAATATATTGTAATATTATTAGTAATATTACATGTAAAAATATATTATATAATTAATATTATTATATTGTATTATTAGTATTATATTGTATTACAATATAGTATTATGAATATTATATGTACAGTAGAGTCACTTATCCAACGTTCTGGATTATCCAATGCATTTTTGTAGTCAATGTTTTCAAAACATCGTGATATATTGGTGCTAAATTCGTAAATACAGTATTTACTACATAGCATTGCTGCGTATTGAACTACTTTTTCTGTCAGATTTGTTGTATAACATGATGTTTTGGTGCTTAATTTGTAAAATCATAACCGAATTTGATGTTTAATAGGCTTTTCCTTAATCCCTCCTTATTATCCAACATATTCGCTTATCCAACGTTCTGCCGGCCCGTTTATGTTGGATAAGTGAGACTCTACTGTATAATTAATATTATTATATTGTATTATTAGTATTATATTGTATTACAATATAATATTATGAATATTATATGTATATACAATATGTTATAATTATATTAATTATTATATTATTATATATTATATTAATTAATATATTATATTGATTATTATATATTATTATATATTACAGTAGACTCTCACTTATCCAACATTCGCTTATCCAATGTTCTGGATTATCCAACGCCGTCTGCCTTTTAGTAGTCAGTGTTTTTGTAGTCAATGTTTTAATCCATTACATTTATATATATATCTATATATATATAGATTAATAATAATAACCTTTGATAATGATGATGACAGAGTCTCCTTCTCTGGAGGTCTTTAAGCTGAAGCTGGATGGCCATCTGACAGGAGGGCTTTGATGGTGTCTTCCAATGGTAGAATGGAGTTGGGCTGGATGGCCCTTGCTCTCTTAGTCCTTGCCCAGCATTGAAAACAACGGGAAGGCCTACCTCACAGGGTTGTTGTGCCTTCTTGGCCTACAACAGGCCTGAGCCAGCTTGGGCCTACCTTCCATGTGTTTTGGACTCCAACTCCCACCATTCCTCACAGCCTCAGGCCGCTTTCTTTCCCCCCTCAGCCGCTTAAGCGGCTGAGGGGGGAAAGAAAGCGGCCTGAGGCTGTGAGGAATGGTGGGAGTTGGAGTCCAAAACACATGGAAGGTAGGCCCAAGCTGGCCCATGACTGGCTTACCACATCCGGAGGCCTACAATACTTGTTTTGGGAAAACATTTTCCCTCAGGATGTTTCCAAACCGTTTTAGAATCCGAACTCTTTTCTGCCCCTCTTTCCCCCCCGCGTATGGATGGTATCGCCCAAAGGCAGTTAAGCCACCTATGATTAGGACTATCCCATATTCACAAAGGAGAGGGGAGAGAGGGTCCAAGAGCGAAGTCTTGCCCGCCCCTCCCCCCCTTCCCCGCGCATGGATGGTATCGCCCAAAAGTAGTGAAGCTATAATCAGGACTATTCCATATTCACAAAACAGGGGGGAGAGGGGGCAAGGGGCAGGTGGGAATGCACAAGAGCGCATGCGCGGGCTCGTCTCGGCCCAAATCGAAACTGGGTTTTGTCGTTTTGGTCTCGAAGTCCCGCCCACTTTCTCCTCCTCCTCGCGCTCCGATTGAATGGCAGCTCCTGTCCATCGCCGCTCCGGCGCCCGCCTCCTGAATCGCATCTGCACGTTAATACACCATGGCGCGATCGGAGCGGGAGATTCCGAAGTCATGGTAAGGGAAAAAGCGGCCCCCTCACGCCCATAAAAAAAGAAGGACCGAATCCTATTAACTCACTGGCCGTGAGCCATGGCAGTTAAAGCGGGACCAAACTGCGTTAAGTGTACAGTGTGGACGCACCCATTGAGACCGATGGGAGGAGGGAGCGAAAACTCCCATCTCCTATGCATGTATGTAGTTGTTTGTGTATGTTTGTTTGACTCAGAAAGGCTGTTGCTAGGTGAAGTGGCCCTCAGTGCTATCACTGGGTCAGCTGCTGTTAGGTGAAGTGGCCCTCAGTGATGCCATTGGATAATCGTGTATGTATGTTTGTCTCACAAAGGCTGTTGCTAGGTGAAGTGGCCCTCAGTGATGCCACTGGATAGTTATGTATGTATGTTTGTCTCACAAAGGCTGCTGTTAGGTGAAGTGGCCCTCGGTGATGTCACTGGATAGTCGTGTATGTATGTTTGTCTCACAAAGGCTGTTGCCAGGTGAAGTGGCCCTCAATGATGTCATTGGGTCGGCTGCTGTTGGGTAAAGTGGCTCTCGGTGATGTCACTGGATAGCTGTGTGTGTATGTTTGTTTCACAAAGGCTGTTCCTAGGTGAAGTGGCCCAGAAAACTCACAGCAACTCAACAACAACAATAATAATAATTATTATTATTCTGTGTCGGGAGTGACTTGAGAAACGGCAAGTCGCTTCTGGTGTGAGAGAATTGGCCGTCTGCAAAGATGTTGCCCAGGGGATGTTGCCTGAATGTTTTGATATTCTTGCCATCCTTGTGGGAGGCTTCTCTGGAGCTGGAGCTGAGAGAGGGAGCTCATCTGCGCTCTCCCCAGGTTGGATTTGAACCTGCTGGCACAAGGGTTTAACCCACTGCAGCAGCAGGAATAATAATAATAATAATAATAATAATAATAATGCATTATGCAGTCATGCCGGCCACATGACCTTGGAGGTGTCTACGGACAACGCCGGCTCTTTGGCTTAGAAATGGAGATGAGCACCAACCCCCAGAGTCGGTCACATCTGGACTTAACGTCAGGGGAAAAGCTTTACCTTTACCTACTATATAAATAAAGTTTTATTATTATTATTATTACACAATGTAACATGATTTTTGTTGGGTTATAAATATCATTTCCTAATTGGATCTAACATAAGAACATGGGAAAAGTTTATTACATTGCAAAAACTTTTGTTTTTATGGGACATCCTGCAGCACATTTTGCTCTTTATTTTTCAATGAAAATCTCATTGAGTCTCAAGCAATTTGACATTAGTAATACAGTAGAGTCTCACTTATCCAACACTCGCTTATCCAACGTTCTGGATTATCCAACGCATTTTTGTAGTCAATGTTTTCAATATATCGTGATATTTTGGTGCTAAATTCATAAATACAGTAATTACTACATAGCATTACTGTGTATTGAACTACTTTTTCTGCCAAATTTGTTGTCTAACATGATGTTTTGGTGCTTAATTTGTAAAATCATAACCTAATTTGATGTTTAATAGGCTTTTTCTTAATGCCTCCTTCTTATCCAACATATTCGCTTATCCAACATTCTGCCTGCCCGTTTATGTTGGATAAGTGAGACTCTACTGTATTACATGTAATATAAATATATACTTATAATAGTATTATTATTATATTGTACAATATTACAGCGTTAAAGCGCTGAGCTGCTGAACTTGCGGACCAAAAGGTGCCAGGTTCAAATCCTGGGAGCGGAATGTTAGCCCCAGCTCCTGCCAACCTAGCAGTTCGAAAACATGCCAATGTGAGTAGATCAATAGGTACCGCTCCGGCGGGAAAGTAACGGCTCTCCATGCAGTCATGCCGGCCACATGACCTTGGAGGTGTCTACGGACAACGCTGGCTCTTCGGCTTAGAAATTCAGATGAGCACCAACCCCCAGAGTCGGTCATGACTGGACTTAACGTCAGGGGAAAACCTTTACCTTTACCTTTACAGTATAGTATCATATGAGTATTATATATTATTAGCTGTGCCCGGCCACGCGTTGCTGTGGCGAAGTCTGGTGGTGGTATTGGTTAAAAATTGTTGTGTAATTTTTATTTGACGTTATTTGTATTTTTTAATTAATTTTATTGTAAGTTATCTTTTTAAATATTATATTTTATTATTTTCTTGTATTATTTTTAGTTATTTTCTGTTCTTTTTATTGTATTAATTTTATTGTATTAATTTTTAGTGTTTTTAATTATTTTTAGTGTTTTTTTTTATTGGGTTGCTAGGAGACCAAGTTGGAGGAGCTTAGCCTTCTAACTGGCAGTAATTGGATAAAAGCAATTATTCCTCTCTCTCTAATTAGGACTTTATTTTTGTTTTCTTTTTGTTGTATCAACCTAGAGGCGTGAATGAGGGGTTGTGCTGTCAATTTTCGAGGTTGGGGGGTGTTTACTTTTGTTGTTTTGTCCACTGCCGTGATGCCATCACTCTTTTATATATATAGATTATTATTAAATAACACTTTCGAACCAGGAACAGAACTTTTTTTCCAGGTGTTGTTACCATAGTGTTGTGATCCCCTTAGGGTGCCGGAGCGAACCGTCTGGCT